>NC_057803.1:291641035-291863394 GCF_018294505.1 Triticum aestivum | reverse complement strand
CACCGGCAAAGGAAGGCGCCGGAGCCCAGCCAGAAGGCCCCAGAAGGAAGCGGAAGCACCAGGGGAACGGGCCTCTTCCCGGCAGCCGGAAGAAACGGTGACGATGGCACCATGAAAAGGGGGGAAGAGCCTGGCAAACGGGCAGCAGGTCACCAGTACGAGACGAACGCGTCGATGCGGTCATGATCCTACTGGACGGCAGCCTCCCATCTTCTCCTTCTCCCCAAGCTTCATCTCCATCCACACCATCCTGGAGGAAGGCCGAGTGAAAGCACAAGTGCTCCCTAGGTGGTTTTGATAATTGATGACAACATATCTCTTGTTGGACTAACATTTCGATCTAGCATGTTTCAGATAAGTTCAACAATGGAGTGGCATGGACTAAAGGTTGTGGGAACCCCTTCAAGATGCTAAGGACAAAGGATTGGCTAAAGCTTCAAACTCAAGACTCCTCATTTTACATTTTAGTGATCCAAGATCACATAGAGTCTTTAGGAAAAGCCAATACTATTAAGGAGGGATGAGGTGTTGCTTAATGAGCCTCTTGCTTCATGTGCTTAGTGATATGCTCCAAAACCCTCAGCTACTTTCCCACTTCCACATATGACCTAAACCCTAAGCCAAACTCGGTCCTACCGATTCTTCCTATCCGGCGCCACCGAGTTTCACTTGTCATTAGCCACTGCCAAATCCTAGCAATTCGGTCCTACCGATAGGGATCTCGGTCTCACCGAGATGGGGTTGCAAACTCTCTGTTTCCCTTTCGTAACTTTTCGGTCTCACCGAAAGAGCTAATCGGTCCCACCAAGATTGCAATGTAAACTCAGTGTTTCCCCTTTGTAACTTTTCGGTCTCACCGAGTTCCACTCGGTCTCACCGAAAGAGCAAATCGGTCCCACCGAGTTTGCCTGACCAACTCTCTGGTTAGCTAATTACCAAATTCGGTCTCACCGAGTTTGTGTAATCGGTCTCACCGAGATTACATTATGCCCAAGCCCTAACCATATCGGTCCTACCGAGTTGCATATCAGTCCCACCGAAAATCTCTAACGGTCACTAGGTTTACATTTTCGGTCCGACCGAGTTTATTGATTTGGTCCCATCGAGATTGGAAAACTGTGTAACGGTTGGATTGTGTGTGGAGGCTATATATACCCCTCCACCTTCTTCTCATTCGAGGAGAGAGCCATCAGAGCACACACACAATTCCAACTCATATGTTCTGAGAGAGAACCACCTACTCATGTGTTGAGACCAAGACATTCCATTCCTACCATATGAATCTTGATCTCTAGCCTTCCCAAGTTGCTTCCCACTCAAATCTTCTTTCCACCAAATCCAAATCCTATGAGAGAGAGTTGAGTGTTGGGGAGACTATCATTTGAAGCACAAGAGCAAGGAGTTCATTACCTACACACCATTTGTTACTTCTTGGAGAGTGGTGTCTCCTAGATTGTCTAGGTGTCACTTGGGAGCCTCCGACAAGATTGTGGAGTTGAACCAAGGAGTTTGTAAGGGCAAGGAGATCGCCCACTTCGTGAAGATCTACCGCTAGTGAGGCAAGTCCTGTGTGGGCGATGGCCATGGTGGGATAGACAAGGTTTCTTCTTCATGGACCCTTTGTGGGTGGTTGCTTCTTTGTGGACCCTTCGTGGGTGGAGCCCTGTGTGGACTCGCGCAACCGTTACCCTTGGGTGGAGCCCTATGTGGACTCGCGCAACCGTTACCCTTCGTAGGTTGAAGTCTCCATCAACGTGGATGTAGGATAGCACCACCTATCCGAACCACGGGAAAAACATCCATGTCTCCAATTGCGTTTGATCTCTCCAAACCCTTCCCTTTACATTCTTGCAAGTTGCATGCTTTACATTCCGCTGCTCATATACTCTTTGCATGCTTGCTTGATATGTATTGTGTGTGTTGAAATTGTGCCTAAACTCCACTTAAACCAAAAAGCCTAAAAATTGCAACTTTAGCATTAAGTGTCTAATCACCCCCCCTCTAGACACATCTACTTCTAGATCCTACAAGTGGTATCAGAGCTTTGGTCTCCATTGCCTTGGTTTAATCACCATTGGAGGAAGATGGATGTGTCTATTCTAGGGAGTCTTAGACATAGAGTGCCTATTCTTGATGGAAAGTATTTTCATGAGTGGAAAAATGAGATGCTTGTAATCTTCAATCAATATCATTTGAACAAGTATATTGCTAGCCCTTGTGCACCCCATATTGATCCCTTGCATACTACCCTAGATGAAGATATTGACATGATTCGCAATCTTAGAACTATTGAGCTCATCATTAGAGGATTGCCCAAAAATTTGATTGCTAGTTTTCCTACTCAAAATAGCGCCTATACTATATGGAAATTTCTTGAGGAATGGTTTCCCAATCATTCCTTGAAAACTTTGGATGAAATTCTCCATAAATCTATTGCCTTGAGTAAGATGAACTCTAGTGATCCTAGTTTTGGTAAATGTCTTCTTGAACTTGCCAATCTTAAGCATGCTAAAGGAGATGTTGGAATCATTAATGATATCATACCCAAAGCTATAAGAATTCATAAAAGTGACCACTTTGATGATCATTTATCTGATGAATTACCCTCTCTAGGAAACGATGAATCACAAGATCATGATGAACATGAATATTATGATGATGATGATAGTGACTTCGATCTTGATGATGCAATGAGACATTTTGGTCTTATGGCAAATCTTCGGGGATATGAATCAGGAGGAAAGGAATGGGTTCTTGATAGTGGATGTACTGATCATATGACCGGAGATGAAGAGATGTTTCGTGAGCTTGCTGAAAATGACGGTCCTCGAAAATATGTCACCTTTGGTGATAATTCAAAGGGTAAAGTGGTTGGCCTTGGTAAGGTGGCCATCTCACATGATAGTTCCATTCAAAATGTCATGCTCGTTGAATCTCTGGGCTACAACTTACTTTCAGTATCTAGACTTGCTGATTTCGGTTTGAATGTCCTATTTACTGAGGTAGATTGCCAAGTATTTCGTCGAGACAATCATAAAATGGTCTTTACGGGTATGCGTAGAGGAGATCTTTACATTGTCGATTTCTCTAAAAAGGCACAACCTAAAACTTGCTTTGTTGCTAAATCCTCAAAAGGTTGGTTGTGGCATAGACGACTAGGTCACGTTGGCATGAGAAACCTTGACAAGCTTATTAAAGGAAATCATATCCTTGGAGTTAACGATGTCATATTTGATAAGGATAGACTTTGCAGTGCTTGTCAAGCAGGTAAACAGGTTGGAGGAAGACATCCCGTGAAGAACATCATGACCACAAGGAGGCCACTCGAGCTACTTCACATGGATCTTTTTGGTCCCAACGCCTACAAGAGTCTCGGTGGAAATTCTTTTGGTCTAGTTATAGTTGATGACTTTTCAAGATTTACGTGGGTGTTCTTTCTTAATGACAAGTCGCAGGTCCAGAAGATCTTCAGAAACTTCGCTAGGAAAGCCCAAAATCAGTTTGATGTGAAGATCAAGAAGGTTCGGAGTGACAACGGAACGGAGTTCAAGAACGCAAATGTGGACACCTTTCTTGACGAAGAAGGGATTTCACACGAGTTCTCGGCTACGTACACACCTCAACAAAATGGAGTTGTTGAGAGGAAGAACCGGACGCTCATCGAAATGGCAAGAACGATGCTTGATGAATACAAGACGCCAAAGCACTTTTGGGCAGAAGCGGTTGAGACAGCTTGTCACGCAACAAATCGCTTATATCTTCACAAGCTACTCGGCAAGACGGCATACGAGCTCCTCACCGGTAACAAGCCTCAAGTTGGATACTTTCGAGTATTCGGCTCAAAGTGCTACATTCTTGATAAGCATCGTCGTTCAAAGTTTGCTCCTAAATCTCATGAAGGTTTTCTACTTGGTTATGGCTCAAACTCTCACACTTACCGTGTCTACAACAATTTCACTCGAAAGGTTGAAGAGACGGTAGATGTGAAGTTTGATGAATCTAATGGCTCGCAAGTAGAGCAATTGCCAATTGATGTAGGAGACAAAGACCCTTCAGAAGCAATTCAAGACTTGTCCATTGGCAAAATTCGTCCAACGGAGGTGAAGGAGAGTACTTCATCCGTCCAAGTGGAAGCTTCTACTTCACGACAAGGTGAACCAAGAATCGACACTGGAAGCATCCACAAGTGGGACACACCAAGATGAAGAAAATGAGGAAATACGTCAAGACGAACATCAACAACCTCCTTCTCCACCACGACAAGAGAACGACGACGTCAACAATGAAGAAGGCCAAGAAGAAGAACAAGATGAAGAAGATGGTCAACGAAGACCCAAGCAAAAGCTCTCATGAGTTCGAGCAAGAATTGCCAAAGATCATCCCGTCGAGCAAATCCTCAATGACATACAAACCGGGAGAATCACTCGCTCAAAAACTCGTTTAGCTAACTTTTGTGAAAACTATTCATTCATCTCTAGCATTGAACCCATGAAGGTTGAAGAAGCATTGGAAGATCCGGATTGGATAAACGCTATGCATGAAGAGCTACATAATTTTGAAAAAAACTAAGTTTGGACATTGGTTGAGAAGCCCGACAACAACCACAACATCATTGGTACCAAATGGGTGTTTCGCAACAAGCAAGATGAAGATGGACAAGTGGTTCGCAACAAAGCACGTCTCGTCGCCCAAGGATACACACAAGTCGAAGGTATGGACTATGGTGAGACGTATGCTCCCGTTGCTAGACTTGAGTCCATTCGCATCTTACTTGCCTATTCTAATCACCATAATATCACCTTGTACCAAATGGACATTAAAAGTGCTTTTCTAAATGGTGAAATAGAGGAGGAAGTTTATGTCAAACAACCTCCCGGCTTTATCAATCCTAAGAAACCAAATCATGTTTACAAACTTCACAAAGCTCTTTATGGTCTTAAACAAGCTCCTAGAGCATGGTATAAATGCTTGACCAAATTCCTTACTACAAGTGGTTTTGAAATTGGTAAAATTGATTCTACTCTTTTTACTAAAAGGGTTAATGGAGAACTATTTGTATGCCAAATTTATGTTGATGATATCATATTTGGTTCAACTAACCCCCTCTTTAGTGAAAAGTTTGGAAAGCTAATGTCAGAGAAGTTTGAGATGTCTATGATGAGTGAACTCAAATTCTTTCTCGGGTTGCAAATCAAGCAAACTAAGGAAGGTACATTTGTCTCTCAAACAAAGTACACCAAGGACTTATTCAAGAAGTTCAATATGCAAGAATGCAAAGGTATGTCTACACCCATGCCTACTAGTGGACATAATGATTTAACCAAAGATGGTGAACCGGTTGATCAAAAGGTTTATCGCTCTATGATTGGTTCATTGTTATACCTATGTGCTTCACGTCCCGATATTATGCTAAGTGTGTGCATGTGCACGATATCAAGCTGCTCCTAAAGATTGTCATCTTAAGGCTGTGAAAAGGATAGTGAGATATTTAATCCATACACCCAATTTTGGCATTTGGTATCCTAAGAGGTCTTCTTTTGATCTTGTTGGCTATTCCGACTCGGATTATGCCGGAGACAAGGTTGATAGAAAGTCCACTTCGGGTACTTGTCAATTTCTTGGTAGATCTCTTGTGTCTTGGTCTTCCAAGAAACAAAACTCGGTGTCCTTATCCACCGCCGAAGCTGAATACATTGCCGCTGGTTCATGTTGCGCTCAATTACTTTGGATGACTCAAACTCTTAAAGATTATGGGATTTATGTGAAACATGTTCCACTGCTTTGTGACAATGAAAGTGCTATCAAAATTGGTCATAATCCTGTACAACATTCTCGGACTAAGCATATTGAAGTTCGTCATCATTTCATTCGAGATCATGTTGCTAAGGGTGACATCAATCTTAAGCATGTTCGCACCGATAAGCAATTAGCGGATATATTCACTAAACCGCTTGATGAGAAAGTGTTTTGCAGGTTGAGAGGAGAATTGAACATCATTGATGCTTCGAACTTGGAGTAGAAACTCCATTGGATACATGCAAGACATGAGCTTATGACTAATCCATGATATATCTCTTATGATAACTATCTTATGTCTTGGATATATTTGCACCTTGCATGTTGTCTAACCCATGTAGGTGCTTGGTTGAATCTAATTCCATGAGATTGCGACTCACTCATATTCTGAGCGATCTCTACATCACCAAGACTCTACACAATAGTGGTTGAAGACAAGGAAGCACAAAACCATTCAAACATATCCTTTGACAAATTCTATATTAAGCTTCATGATTGTCATTTTTGGATACACAAGTGCTTTTCCTTGCAAGAACTAACCCATGTAGGTAGATGAACTCAAACTCCAAATGGTGCTCCCAACTCTCGATGAGCTACATCAACCTTGAGCACTCACACAAGTTCAACTACATGAGCAAGAACCACATCACCCCCAAGGTATGTTATTTCATCTTAGAGAAGCTTTACTCCAAGACATGATTCAAAGCAACTCAACAAGATGTAAATACATCAAGATGCTTAAACGAAAAATGGTAACCCCATTTTGAGCTTAAACGATGAGTATGACCTATGATCAAGTGTTCTCACTTGACTCCTAAGTCAATATACTCTAACATAGGTGACTATGTCACTGCCCAATTCTAGATGAAGTTCTCTTGTGTTCTTTTCTGAGTTATTGCATTTGTCCCTTGCATATTTGTTTCTTTCTTTTTCAATCCAAAAAAAACTTCATCTAGAAACTTTCACTCTTTTCTTTTTGATTTTTTTTGTTCTGCATATTTCTGCATCAAATTCCTTGCAAATCTTTCAGCTAATTCATCGCAAATCTTTGTGAGATCTTACTTGACTAGTGAGCTGAGGTGACAAGTGTTTCTCTCTGTGATGAACTCGGTTTCACCGAATAGCTATTCTCGGTCCAACCGAATCCCTTCGGTACTACCGAAACATGCCACTCGGTGCCACCGATTTCAAAACAGGAAAAACTAGTTTGCCACACATTCTATATTTCTTCTGATCCAGCTCCACTCAATGAATCATGTCCTCTACAAGCATCACAGTTTTATTCACTGCTTTGTACTGAATCTCAAGGACCAAACCCATTCGACGGATTCCAGGAAAAACCTTCTTGGAAATTGATGTCAAAGGGGGAGAGAGAGATCACATCAAAGCTTATCATCAGAGAGAGAGAGATCACATCAAAAGCTTATCACCTACAAAGAAGAAATCTCCAAGGGGGAGAGAATACTCAAGGATCCCAATCCCAAATGCTTGATGCTCAAGAGGAGAGATGCCACATGTCTTTTTGGGGGGAAAGACATGTTCATATGAACTCATTTGAATTTAGTTCTACTCATATCCTTCAGCTCTGATTTTCTGTTTCCTATCTTCTCCCAATATCCCATGTAAGATTCAGGGGGAGCAAGACACCTAAGGAAAAGAAATCAGTCAAATTCATTGCATATCTTTATTCTTGGGGACATGTTGAATTCAATATGGTACCTTGTACTCACTCTCTACATGTCATCCCAATCTTGGTATTCTTGTGGTTTCTTTTGTTTGCTCTGGCTAGTGGACGTACCTGTGTTATCTAACCTTGTTTGTGCAGGTTCATTCCATCCTAAGCCAACTCAAGACCACAAGGAAAGTATATGCATCAAAATAATGAGTATGAGGAGTTCTTGCTTATGTACATACTGTTTGCAAGAAGGACTCATGAGCACGAAGGTATTTACATGTAAATATCTTGATGGTTATGGCCAAGATGCATATGGCCAAGATGCATGTAACACATTGCCTACTTTGTCATGGTTATGCTCTCACATGTCTCTATATTTCATATTTACATGAGTTCATACATGTAGGGGGAGCCTATGCTTGTTACATGTTCTTCCAAAGCTTTACCTGCTGTTCTTTATATCTTTATCTAAAGCTTTGATGTATGTTGCCATCAATTACCAAAAAGGGGGAGATTGAAAGCACAAGTGCTCCCTAGGTGGTTTTGATAATTGATGACAACATATCTCTTGTTGGACTAACATTTCGATCTAGCATGTTTCAGATAAGTTCAACAATGGAGTGGCATGGACTAAAGGTTGTGGGAACCCCTTCAAGATGCTAAGGACAAAGGATTGGCTAAAGCTTCAAGCACAAGACTCCTCATTTTACATTTTAGTGATCCAAGATCACATTGAGTCTTTAGGAAAAGCCAATACTATTAAGGAGGGATGAGGTGTTGCTTAATGAGCCTCTTGCTTCATGTGCTTAGTGATATGCTCCAAAACCCTCAGCTACTTTCCCACTTCCACATATGACCTAAACCCTAAGCCAAACTCGGTCCTACCGATTCTTCCTATCCGGCGCCACCGAGTTTCACTTGTCATTAGCCACTGCCAAACCCTAGCAATTCGGTCCTACTGATAGGGATCTCGGTCTCACCGAGATGGGGTTGCAAACTCTCTGTTTCCCTTTCGTAACTTTTCAGTCTCACCGAAAGAGCGAATCGGTCCCACCGAGATTGCAATGTAAACTCAGTGTTTCCCCTTTGTAACTTTTCGGTCTCACCGAGTTCCACTCGGTCTCACCGAAAGAGCAAATCGGTCCCACCGAGTTTGCCTGACCAACTCTCTGGTTAGCTAATTACCAAATTCGGTCTCACCGAGTTTGTGTAATCGGTCTCACCGAGATTACGTTATGCCCAAACCCTAACCATATCGGTCCTACCGAGTTGCATATCAATCCCACCGAAAATCTCTAACGGTCACTAGGTTTACATTTTCGGTCCGACCGAGTTTATTGATTTGGTCCCACCGAGATTGGAAAACTGTGTAACGGTTGGATTGTGTGTGGAGGCTATATATACCCCTCCACCTTCTTCTCATTCGAGGAGAGAGCCATTAGAACACACACACCATTCCAACTCATATGTTCTGAGAGAGAACCACCTACTCATGTGTTGAGACCAAGACATTCCATTCCTACCATATGAATCTTGATCTCTAGCCTTCCCAAGTTGCTTCCCACTCAAATCTTCTTTCCACCAAATCCAAATCCTATGAGAGAGAGTTGAGTGTTGGGGAGACTATCATTTGAAGCACAAGAGCAAGGAGTTCATTACCTACACACCATTTGTTACTTCTTGGAGAGTGGTGTCTCCTAGATTGTCTAGGTGTCACTTGGGAGCCTCCGACAAGATTGTGGAGTTGAACCAAGGAGTTTGTAAGGGCAAGGAGATCGCCTACTTCGTGAAGATATACCGCTAGTGAGGCAAGTCCTGTGTGGGCGATGGCCATGGTGGGATAGACAAGGTTGCTTCTTCGTGGACCCTTTGTGGGTGGTTGCTTCTTCGTGGACCCTTCGTGGGTGGAGCCTCGTGTGGACTCGCGCAACCATTACCCTTTGTGGGTTGAAGTCTCCATCAACGTGGATGTAGGATAGCACCACCTATCCGAACCACGGGAAAAACATCCGTGTCTCCAATTGCGTTTGATCTCTCCAAACCCTTCCCTTTACATTCTTGCAAGTTGCATGCTTTACATTCCGCTGCTCATATACTCTTTGCATGCTTGCTTGATATGTATTGTGTGTGTTGAAATTGTGCCTAAACTTCACTTAAACCAAAAAG
This sequence comes from Triticum aestivum, assembly GCF_018294505.1. NCBI lineage: Eukaryota > Viridiplantae > Streptophyta > Magnoliopsida > Poales > Poaceae > Triticum > Triticum aestivum. The sequence goes on along the minus strand of NC_057803.1, from coordinate 291,853,757 downwards.
CCTAAAAATTGCAACTTTAGCATTAAGTGTCTAATCACCCCCCTCTAGACACAGCTACTTCTAGATCCTACACTGAGGCTCCTGTCCGGCACCCCCCTCGGGAAGACAGCGAGTGGCCAAGATGGCCAGGGGGCTCGAGGCATGCCCTGCCCCACCTTGGCAGGTAGGAAGGCGTGCCTCTCATCGACATCAGCCCCAAGACCTCTGGGAGGGGCAATAATGGGATTACCAACAATCTCCAGCCCCACCTCCCGGCCGTGCCTCGAAGAGACCAAGAGATTCGCCACACCAAGGACCAGGCTCACTCCCTGAGCATCAGCACCAGCATGGGACAATAATGACCCCAAGCAGGAGTCCGGGGCTGGCCCCAGGCTTTTCTCTTCGGCATCGACAGCGAAAGCAGAGAACAAATGAAGAATAGGAAGAATGCAAAGATGGACGACTCCGCCCTCCTCTGCCCCGTCCTTTTTTAGGCCGGGTGGGGAAGGGCAGCCACTCCATCAATGGATGACCACCGCCCTTCCCCGCCAATTCAAGGAGGGTGGATCCTCTCCAAAATGCTCTCTTGCACCACGCACCTCCATTACCTACCCCACGTGATGCATGCAGCATACATGGCCAAGGATAAGGGCGTGCTATGGGAAGAGTAATTTGGCAATTTCTACTCCATGCATTAAAGTCATTCACGGGCCATCACTGGAGCGGCCCCACCACTATTGGCTTTACACCATGTGCGGGGAAACAAGAAGCTAGACCAAAATCAAGGCTGATGAAGCAGCAACGATAACCTCAAGGGGCCAACCCCTTCAGCAACCCTGCATGTGCACTTATTAGGCCCTACCCCGATGACGCTCAACATCGCGTTCGGGGAAGGCCCGGGGGCTTCTGTCGGTGCAACAGACCTTTTGTCTGTCGCCCAGACTCTGCACAGGAACGGGAACAAGATTGGAGGACTAGCCCAAGTCACAGGTTGAAGGACCAAGGGATTTGAATAACCAACATATGGCTCGGAAGGACCAAGATCGAGCCAGAGGAGCAAGATGTCAGCAAGAGAAGGGCCTCCCTTGCCGGGTAGGCGAGCCCAGCAAGGGCCGAGGCCACCACCAGAAGTAGGCAACCCAGGCACCCCGGCAAGGTCTGCCGGGGCTCGTGGGGGCAGAACCACCCCACCAACCACTCAAGCACGACCCCCGTCGTCAATCAGTGCGGTGTCAAGCCGCAAGATGATTAAGTGGCAGCCCTTCGCCACATGGCAACCATTTCCTATAGAAGAAACCCACAAGTGACACTCGTCCTACAACGTGTCAAGAGAACAGGTGCGGAGCTGGCAAGGTAGCCCAGCAAGCCTTGTCGGGTAGCCAGTGATGTGACACTAAGCAGTGCATTTAATGCACCCTGTCAGCCCGCAGAGTTAGGTATGATAGCACTATTTTCTATCATATCAATGGATAATGACTACTTTGCCATTGTGGTGACCCCTTAATTTATAAAAGGAGGCCCATGGGACCCGTAGGAGGGGTTAGAAGGTTAGAGAGTTGACAAACCCATACGCGCGTAGTCACAACTACCCATAGGCAACCCCTGTCGGGCAAGTGTACTACGCCTCACCACCTCCATGCCACCATCAATCCACAAAAGCAGGAGTACGGTTTTACGCCTCACGGCGGCCCGAACCTGGGTAAATTGCTTGTCTTCTCTCTGTCATGCTGCCATGCACTGGTCTACTCTTTGTGCAACGCGACGTCCCCCCTGCCAAACCAGCAAGGGGCCTCCTGGTCCCATAGGCGGACATGGATATCCCACGACATGGGTGGTGCAGGCAAGCTATGGTTCGAGCGGGGGGGGGGGGTCGGGTGGACCATGGAGGGGGTAGGGTGGTGTTTGAGGATACGCCGCGGCTACTAAAAATGTTAGTAATGGTGGGTGGAGATGGTGGTCGACGAGGGAGGGTGATGGCTCAAATGCCTCGGCTACTGGAATTTTACTATAAGGTCGGTGGTGGAGGAGTGGGGCCAAGGGTTGAGATACTGTAGCTACAAAAATTTGGGTAAAGGAATTGAAGAGGGGAGGAAGCAACCAAGATCGCACACCATGCAAAAAAAACAAGATCGCACACAGTCGAAATAGAATATGCGTATTTGATAATTAGGAAAAGAGGCAGAACCGCCGATTTTTGCATCGCTCGAGGTAGGTAGTTTGTTTTTAGATTTCTAGCTATCTGGTCCATCGCACACGGCTCGTACTAATTTTCATATGCAGACGTGGAATTCGTCCTAAATAAACTACCCACCTTGAGCTTGCGCAGTCGTGGTGACTTCGCAGCGCACTAGCATCACACACGTTTAAGCCAGTACCTCCACCCTTGCTCGTCCTTGCGTAGTTGTGGTGATTTTACAGTGCACTAGCATCACACACGGTCGCGCCATTACCTCCACCCTTGATCGCGCTTGCGCAGTCATGGTGATTTTAATGTGCACTAGCATCAACATGGTTTAGCCAGTGCACCCATGTCTGTTGCGCGTCATCCGAGTCTTCATATATAGCACCATTAGGCAGCAAAAAGAAATGTGAGAGAGGGTCAGAAGACAACCACACCAGCATGTGGCCCAAATATATATGAATGTAAATGGTGGCGTGTCATGTTCAAATTCCCAATGCACAACTCCGATCACTTGGGCCCACGGGTGGGTGAGGGAGTCCTGGACTAATGGGTCCTCGGGCGTCCGGCCTGCTATCCATGGGCCGGACTGATGGGCTGTGAAGACATGAAGGCCGAAGACTATATGTGAGTCCGGATTGGACTCTCCTTGGCATGGAAGGCAAGCTTGGCGACCTAATATGAAGATTCCTTCTTATGTAACCGACTCTATGTAAACCCTAGACCCCCTCGGTGTCTATATAAACCGGAGGGGATAGTCCGGAAAGGACACATTCATTACAATAGTCATATAGGCCAGGCTTCTTGGGTTTAGCCATCACGATCTCGTTGTATATCAACTCTTGTAACACCCATATTCATCAATATTAATCAAGCAGGACGTAGGGTATTACCTCCATAGAGAGGGCCCGATCCTGCGTAAACATTGTGTCCCTTGTCTCCTGTTACCATCGATCCTAGACGCACAGTTCGGGACCCCCTACTCGAGATCCGCCGATTTTGACACCGACATTGGTGCTTTCACTGAGAGTTCCACTTTGCCGTCCACGAAAGGTTTGATGGCTCCTTCAATCGTCTACAGCGACGCTGTCCATGGAGAAACCTTCCTTCCTGGACAGATTTTCATGTTCGGCGGCTTCGTACTGTGGGCCAACTCGCTTGGCCATCTGGAGCAGATCGATAGCTACGTCCCTGGCCACCAGGTCAGGTTTGGAAGCCTGAACTACCTCGCGGAAATCTGTGGAGACTTGATCTTCAATGGATTCGAGACCGCAACAATCGCTCCTCCTCGCTCCGATGAACATGACCTAAATTTGTCACCGGATCACATCCAGCGGATGGTCCCTGCTGTTGCAACGGCCTTAGAACCAGAGCAAATCGTGCCATCCGAAGCCACAGAGTCCCTGGCGATGGAATCGCACACGGACTCGGCACCCCGCGATATCTACGTCAATGGAACTCCGGACTCGTTTCCAGCTATGAGTTCCAAATCGAGTACGCCTGCGGACACCGAGCTGGATCAGTTATCGATTTTCGAATTTGGCGCCACAGACATCTTCCAGCATTCACCCTTGGGTGATGTGCTAAACTCTTTAAAGAAATTCTCCTTGGAGAAGGACTCAAAGCCGAACTATGTTCGGTTCGAGCAAGAGGTTGATGATGGGAAATTCTGTTTCCCACCCGCCACCCACTTCATAGCCAATGTCGATGATTTAACCAACGTGCTCGATTACGGCTCCGAAGACATCGATGGTATGGACGACGATGCCGACTAGGAGCAAGGCCAAAAGCCGCCATTTACTGGACGTTGGACCACCGCCTCTTCGTATGATGTATACATGGTCGACACACCTAAAAAAGCTAGCGACGATGCCAAATGAGATCTAGTTGCGAATAAACCTCCTGAGACACAGTCCAAGTGTCGGCACCCTCAACGCCACTCTAAGCCTCGTCGCTCAAATGACGGGAATACTGGCACCAGAGAAAATAGCACTCCGGGCGACGCAGAAAATAACGAAGACCGTGTCAGGGCTGCATGCGAACAGGAGGAACAAGACAACGGCCAAATTAACCCTGATAATCAGACCATGCCCAATGACCTAGACGATGATAGTTATTGTCCAGTCTCCGAGGATGATGAGATCCTCGGCAATGAGGACTTCATTGTGCCTAAGGCACCCCTCGAGCAGGAGCGCTTCAAGCGCCAGCTAATAGCCACCGCGAGAAGCCTAAAGAAGAAGCAGCAGCAGCTTCATGACGATCAAGACCTGATCATTGATAGGTGCACTGATGTCCTGGGAGCCGAAGAAAACGGCCTCAAGTGCACAGCCAAGAGTTACGCAAAGCCTAGACTGCTACCTCAGTTTGATGAGGAGGCACCAAATCTGATACCTACCTCACGGAATGCGAACTGACCGCCACGTGGTCTGGATGGTGCGGCGGATCGACCACCCCGTGGCCGAGATAAAGCGGCAACTCAGGCTGAAGAATAGCCCGCCCCACTACCTCGCAAAAACAGGGACAGAACAGCTCAGGACCATACATACGACCTTCGGCAGGAATCGGACAGCAGAGCATAACACACCATATCAATCTACGGATCACGAGGATGCTTCCCAACTCAGGATGACGGCTACCTATTCGGGCATGACAAAGCTAGTCACACCCGGGCCGATAACCGCAGACGCACTCCATCGGAGGTGCGCTGTGATGCGGCCCGATATAGAGGCGCCACACACCCTCTCTGCTTCACAGATGAGGTGCTGGATCACGAATTCCGAGGGATTCAAACCCGTCAATATTGAATCATAGGACGGAACAAACGACCCCGCAGTATGGATTGAGGACTTTATTCTCCACATCCACATGGCCCGGGGAGACAACCTCCATGCCATCAAATACCTCCCATTGAAACTCAAAGGGTCAGCTAGACACTGGCTAAATAGCTTGCCCGAGAATTCCATCTGCAGTTGGGAGGACCTGGAAGAGGCCTTTCATGACAAGTTCCAAGGTACATATGTCCGGCCACCCGATGCCTATGACTTAAGCCACATAGTTCAATAGTCCGGAGAATCAACCAGAAAATTCTGGACTAGGTTCCTAACGAAAAAGAACCAGATCGTTGACTATCCGGATGCCGAAGGCCTAGCGGCCTTCAAACACAGCATCCGTGACGAATGGCTAGCACGCCACCTCGGCTAAGAAAAACCGAAGTCCATGGCAGCCCTTACAGCACTCATGACCCGCTTTTGCGCGGGGGAGGACAGCTGGTTGGCTCCTAGCAAAAACACAACCAGCGAGACAGGCCCCTCCGAGGCCAAGAACAGCTCTAGAAAGATCCGGCGCAATAGACACAAACACCGAAGCAATGGCGAAAACACCAATGACACCACCGTTAAAGCCGGATTCAGCGGCTCCAAGTCCGGATAGCGAATGAATCCCTACGAAAGGAACATCGAAGGACCATCCAGCCTGGATCGCATACTCGACCGTCTGTGCCAAATACATGGTACCCAGACAAACAAGCCAATCACACCAACAGAGACTATTGGGTTTTCAAATAGGCTAGCAAGATAAATACCGAAAACAAAAAAAGGGATCACAAAGTGAGGATGAGGACAAAGAGCCCCGACAGCTGAACACCGGAGGGCAGAAGAATTCCCCCCCCCTCGTGTCAAAACGGTGAACATGATATACTCTACACACATCCCCAAAAGGGAGTGCAAGCGAGCACTTAGGGACGTCTACGTGGTAGAGCCAGTCGCCTCAAAATTCAATCTGTGGTCGTCATTCCCGATCACCTTCGATCGTCGAGATCATCCAACTTCGATCGCCGCACTGGTCCTCAACCCAATCATCGATGGATTTCACCTAACACGAGTCCTAATGGACGGCTATAGCAGCCTCAACCTGCTCTATCAGGATATAGTGCGGAAGATGGGCATTAATCCCTCACAAATCAAACCCACAAAGACTACCTTTAAAGGAGTCATACCAGGCGTTGAGGCCCGCTGCACGGGCTCAATCACGCTGGAGGTGGTCTTCGGTTCCTCGGACAACTTCCGAAGCGAGGAGTTAATCTTCGATATCGTCCCCTTCCGCAGTGGCTACCACGCATTACTCGGACGAACCGCGTTTGCTAGATTCAATGTGGTACCACACTATGCTTATCTCAAGATGAAGATGCCCGGTCCGCGTGGCATCATAACAGTCGACGGAAACACATAACGCTCCCTCCGGACAGAGGAGCACACCGCCGCCCTAGCAGCAGAGGTACAAAGTGGCCTTCTCAAGCAGTAGCACAGTCTGGCTGCCGAGCCCCTAGACATCATTAAGAGGGTCCGGACCACACTGCAACAAGACAGCGCGGCTCTTTAAGAGCTCGATTAGCAATTCGGCCTCCGTCCCAATCCCGATGAGGTAGTGGCATTCATACCACGCGTCCATAACTACGCACTCAAAATTCTATGGGCATCGACGGAGGGACAAGCTATCCTGGATCCACAGTTCGGCCAGACCGATCCCGGACACACATATAACTTTACTATCCCTTTTTCCTTGTTTCAGGTTTCTCCTATGGGGGCCTCCTTCGACCGCCTGATTAACGACCCCATCAAAGGACAAACACACCGTATTGACACGGAGAACAGGCATACATGGTAAGCCCTAGAGGCTAACCTTTTTCAGGACCCACGCGCAATCCGCCTTCGGGTATGGCATGTCAAATAGCCGGTTTCTTTTTGCATTATCTTGTACCAATGTGCTTGGACGCTTAAACCCAACTATAATGGAAACAGTTTATGAGCCAAGTTCAAGGCCTCTGGACCCTATCTTTGTTCTCCCTCTATTTTTCCTTTATATTACTTATTTCCTAGCAGTCGTACAATCTGGTACATACCATATTTTCCAGGGGCTTCCCATCGCCCCATGATACGGCAACAAGGTCCGAACAACCCCTAAAGATAAGTTCGGCACCCCGAATTTAGCATTATATGCATTGGCTCCGAATCATGTCTTTGGTCAATAGTTGGGTTGCCCGACTCCTGTGCTTGCTACCCTATGTTCCGCTAAATCGGCTAGGGTAGTAAAGGGAGAACTACTGCGATTGTGCCCTGGCCTTGACCAGATGAGCACCTCAGTAGAGAAAGCTGAAAACTAACTGTCATGATACGGTGAGAGCCGGTCAGCTGTTCGAGGGTCACAAATCGTTGGAGATTTTTTCCGCATTATGCGAAAGATCGGCACTTCCCGAACAGATGCTGACAGCCCCCTGGTTCGAACCAGGGGCTGCACCTATGCTTTATTATAAAACTCCTATGGCTAAGTGAGGGCGTTTAAGTCTACAGTCTAATTTCCTTGTTCGTTGCGCTAAACAACTCCTTCAAGGACCATACAATTGGATCAAGATTGTTTAGATTCCATCCCGAACACCTCCGTACTACCTACGTGAGGGAAGAAGCCGACGACTAGCCAACCCTCAGATTACATACAAAACAGCCGCGCTGGAGGAAACAATTCAAAGCATAACAATATTACATTACAAAATAGGCTTTGTTCCCATAATACAAGGCAAAGGTAACATGAATACATTTACTCAAATACAATATCCTATAAACATTGTGCTGCCGCAAGACGAGAACCCTCCAAAACATCCGCAAAATACCGTTTGGGTGTGCGGTGTTCCTTGCCGTCCGGTGGCCCTCTGGTCACCTCGACAGCGTCCATCTTCGCCCACCACATCTTGCAACGGGCGAAGGCCATGCACGCACCTTGAATGCAGGCCGAGCGCTTGACGACGTCCAGCCGAGGACAGGCGTTCACCATTCGCCTCACGAGTCTGAAGTAGCTTCTTGGCATAGCTTCGGCTGGCCATAGCCAGATTATGAAATCCTTCATGGCTAGTTCGGCCACCCTATGCAGCTCCACTAGCTGTTTCAGCTGATCGGTGAAGGACACGGGATGCTCTGGCGTCGCATACTGTGACCAGAATAGCTTCTCTGTAGAACCCCCTCCTTCGGCTCGGTAGAACTCCACGGCGTCTGATACACTGCGTGGCAAATCCGCAAATGCTCCTCGGGAACTCCGAACCCAGGTTAGTAAAAGGTACTGCTTCTCCGCATATTTGCTTTGCATCTTAAATGCCTTAACCGTCGTGATCTTCTTGGCCTCCTGGATCTCCTGGAGGGCAGTCTGGGCCTCATTTCATGTGGTCTCTGCGCTCTGATGAGCCTTCATGAGTTCGGTCCCTTGAACCGACGCGTCATGCTCCAAGGCTTCGCATTTCTTGACCGCATCCTGGAGCTCCTACTAGATTTATTTGACCTGGGCCTTGGACTTCTTATGGGCGGCCTGCTGCTGGACAGCCTTTTCCTCGGCCTCGCCCAGGGCCTTCTTCAGGGCCTCGACCTTGGTCGTGGCTCCTACACATATTACGACACAGCGGTCAATATACAACGCTTGTCCTTTCCCAACACACAGCAAGTAGTCACTCACGTTGCTTCTCCTGGAGCCGAACCTTAACCTCGCCGAGCTTGTTCTCAGTTCTCTCCAGCCTCTACCTCAGCTCATAGACTTTGGCAGCATGGGAGGTTGCGGCCAACAACGATGCATGCTCATTCATACATATTACATTAGTCTCCTACAATAGAAGAATTGATCCTCTGTCCGATTATTCCTGCCGAACACCAGACAGTGTCTCAGGGGCTACTGGCTAAACGGGGTTTTCTCTTTCTTACCTCGAAACCTGTCAACAGGCGGCTACAGGCTTCATTCAGTCCACTCTTGGCAGACTGAATCTTCTCGATCACCGCACCCATAAGGACATGGTGCTCATCCACGACAGAGGCACTTCGAAGATCCTCCATCAGGTTATCCAGCGCCCCTGGATGGACAAGGGCCACCGGTGGAAGTGGCTCATCCCCCCTTTAAAGGGTGTCTCTCGCCCGACTCCGGAGCCAGATGGGACTCCGAAATCATATTCGACTGAGGGTTGAACTGGATACGGCCCTCTACGCCAATCTCCTTGGGGATTGGCTCCACCATGTGTCCGGCAGTGGAGGTCTCGCCTTGTGGCGCCTCCCGGACAGTGCCCTGGGCTCCTCCCTGGTTAGGACCGGCCCTCCGAGATAACACTTCAGTGTCGTCCCTGGCCCCAAGGGAATAAGTGGGCAGTGGCGACATGCTCACCATCTCCAACGGAGCCAACGAACCCCCAGATGAGGATCGCTGGATAAGGTTGCGGGCCGGGCTGCAATAGCACAATTAACTATGTCATGATAATGAAGAGCCGGATGTGCGCATGAGTGAGCTGTGTCACTTAAGATGCGGCCTGGGGCTTAGTGCAGAGGCGTCTCTTCCAACTGCTATCAACGTCCCACGCGGTGTTGACCGCTGGGACGCTCTTCCCCTTCTTGGGCTTGTCCGCCTCTGGATGCGCCGAAGCCGTCCTCTTCTTCTTCCTCTCCTCAGGGGTAGGGTTGTTTTCCTCCTCCTCCTCCTCCTCCTCTTCCTCGTTGTTGTCCTCAGGGACAGAGTAATGGGCTTCGTCGTCTTCGGACATCATGTCCGAAGTGCCCTTATGACGCGGGCCACCCTTGGCCTTCTTCTTGGCTTTCTTCTCCGGCGCCTTATAAGGCACCAACACCAGCATCTTCGCTAGACGCGGGATGACCGGTTCTTTAGGCAGCGGAGATGGACACTGGATCCGCTTCGCCCTCTCCATCGAGTCCTGGAAATGCAATAATAAGCTCAGACATAATCCTCGAGATGATTAAGTTGGGGATGCATCGAAAATAGCATACCTCACTGGCGAGGTGTTTACAATCATGGCCACGGTTTGAATCTGTGGCCGGTGGCTTCTCAATTGCCATTAAAGAGAAATTTCCATGCGCCTTCGTGAGTAGTCTCGAAGAGCCTCACCAGAGTCTGATCCTTCTTTGGGTTGAATTCCCACAGAGGACGGCTTCGGCGCTGGCATGGAAGGATCCGGCGAACCAGCATCACCTGGATCACATCAACGAGCTTGACCTTTTTGGTTGACATGCTCTGAACGCGCATCTGCAGCGCTATAACCTCGTCAGGAGAACCCCAGTCCGGAAACTTCTCGGCCCATGAGGTCAGTCGCGTGGGGGCGCCGGAGCAGAATTCGGCAGCTGTGGCCCAGGTAGTGCCGCGAGGTTCCGTAATGTAGAACCACTACTTCTACCACTCCTTCATTGTGTCCACAAAAGTGCCCTTGGGCCAGGATATGTTGGACAGCTTGCTCACCATAGCTCCTCCGCACTCCGCGCGCTAGCCGTCCACCACCTTCAGCTTCAGGTTGAAGACATTGAGCCATAGCCCGAAGTGGGGTTGGATGTGGAGGAAGGCCTCGCACACAATGATAAACGCCGAGATGTTGAGGAAGGAATTCGGGGACAGATCATGGAAATCTATCCCGTAATAGTACATCAGCCCACGGACGAAAGGGTGGAGTGGAAACCCTAGCCCGCAGAAGAAATGGGGGAGGAACACCACCCTCTCGGTGGGCTTCGGCGTGGGGGCTAATTGTCCCTCGGCCGGCAGGCGGTGAGTGATCTCCTTCGCCAAGTATCTGGCCGCCCGAAGCTCCGTAATGTTCTCCTCCTTGGCGGAGGAAACCATCCGCTTGCCCTGACCTCCGGATCCGGACATGGTTGCTTGGGTGGGAAGGAGTCGAGAACTCGGGCGTTGGAGCTCGAGATTGGAAGGCGGAGACAGAGAGAGGGCATGAGGGAGGAAGAGGGAATCCTTATCCCCTTATAAAGGCAAGGAGTATTGAACGCCTCCTCACTCGCCTTAAGATTCTCCTATTCCCAAGGGTTGTATAAACGGCATGGTTGGGTTACCCACGCTTGTATTGATGAGAATCCCGTAATAAGGGGGCACGATCTCTGCTTTGACAAGACATGCCAATGGCAACCATGTCTCAAAACATTGAGCGGCAGACGAAAAACGGTCCAGAATTATTACCGGACAGAAGTGATGTCATACTGTAAAAGCTGTCAGCTGATTAGACTCGTGCAAAAATATATGTTCTCTCTACGATTATGAATGGTGTGTGTGACAGGTCTGGATACTATCATCGTGTCCGGAGATGCTACCTCTTGAGCACTGTGTTGGTTTTCCCTTGAAGAGGAAAGGGTGATGCAGCAAAGTAGCGTAAGTATTTCCCTCAGTTTTTGAGAACCAAGGTATCAATCTAGTAGGAGGCCACGCACGAGTCCCTCGCACCTACAAAAACAAATAAACTCGTCGCAACCAACGTGATAAAGGGGTTGTTAACCCCTTCACGGTCACCTGCGAGAGTGAGATCTGATAGATATGATCAGATAATATTTTTGGTATTTTTATGATAAAGAGAAATAAAGATGCAAGTAAGATAAATGGCAAAGGAAATAACTAAGTATTGGGAGATTAATATGATGGAAAATAGACCCGGGGGGCATAGGTTTCACTAGTGGCTTCTCTTGAGAGAATAAGTATTACGGTGGGTGAACAAATTACTGTTGAGCAATTGACAGAATTGAGCATAGTTATGAGAATATCTAGATATGATCATCTATATAGGCATCACGTCCAAGAAAAGTAGACCGATTCCTGCCTGCATCTACTACTATTACTCCACACATCGACCGCTATCCATCATGCATCTAGAGTATTAAGTTCAATAGAACAGAGTAACGCTTTAAGCAAGATGACATGATGTAGAGGGATAAACTCATTCAATATGATATAAACCCCATCTTGTTATCCTCGATGGCAACAATACAATATGTGCCCTGCTGCCCCTACTGTCACTGGGAAAGGACACCGCAAGATTGAACCCAAAGCTAAGCACTTCTCCCATTGCAAGAAAGATCAATCTAGTAGGCCAAACCAAACTGATAATTCGAAGAGACTTGCAAAGATAAGCAATCATACATAAAAGAATTCAGAGAAGATTCAAATATTGTTCATAGATAAACTTGATCATAAACCCACAATTCATCGGTCTCAACAAACACACCGCAAAAGAAGATTACATCGAATAGATCTCCACAAGAGAGGAGGGGAACTTTGTATTGAGATCCAAAAAGAGAGAAGAAGCCATCTCGCTAATAACTATGGACCCGAAGGTTTGAAGTAAACTACTCACACTTCATCGGAGAGGCTATGGTGTTGATGTAGAAGCCCTCCGTGATCGATACCCCCTCCGGCAGAGCTCCAGAAAAGGCCCCAGGGTGGAGGGCACGCCTGGGGGGTAGGCGTGCCCCCGTACCTCGTGCCTTCTTGGTTGATGTCTTGACGTAGGGTTCAAGTCCTTTGGATCACGTTTGTTTCGAAAATCACGTTCCCGAAGGTTTCATTCCGTTTGGACTCCGTTTGATATTCTTTTTCTGCGGAACTCTGAAATAGGCAAAAAACAGCAATTCTGGGCCGGGCCTCCGTTTAATAGGTTAGTCCCAAAAATAATATAAAAGTGTATAATAAAGCCCAATAATGCCCAGAACAGGATATAATATAGCATGGAACAATCAAAAATTATAGATATGTTGGAGACGTATCAGAAGACTACCTTGAAGTTCGGATAAAAGGGAACCCGCTTTGCAATGCCAAAGACAATCTGCACGCCAAACTCCTCGTCATTTAAGCCAGGTTCAGGGGCTACTAAGGGAGTCCTGGACTAAGGGGTCCTTGGGCGTCCGACCTATTATCCATGGGCCGAACTGATGGGCTATGAAGACATGAAGGCCGAAGACTATACCTGAGTTTGGATTGGAATCTCCTTGGCGTGAAAGGCAAGCTTAGCGACCGACTATGAAGATTCCTTCTTATGTAACCAACTCTATGTAAACCCTAGATCCCCTTGGTGTATATATAAACCGGAGGGGATAGTCCGGAAAGGACACATTCATTACCATAGTCATATAGGCTAGGCTTCTAGGGTTTAGCCATCACGATCTCGTGGTAGATCAACTCTTGTAACACCCATATTCATCCATATCAATCAAGCAGGACATAGGGTATTACCTCCATAGAGAGGGCCCGAACCTGGGTAAACATTGTGTCCCTTGTCTCCTGTTACCATCGATCTTAGACGCACAGTTCGGGTGTTTCCCCAACCCCCCACTTTGTGTCGGTGGGACGCATGCACGTGCTCATACTTTTGTCATACATGCATGTCGCCATGACCTACCATAAGATGGACCAGTGAATCTATCGCTTGGTCAAACGAACACAGTTGTTGTTGATAAAAATGGATAGAATACAGTGTTGGGCCAATAGATTAGACCATCATCAAAAATCGCACGAGAGGGACCACAAAACCAGCACCGCCCGCATGTGGACCAAAATGAAGTACGTTGTGAGGGGTGATGTGTTTTACATATCAAATAATGTAGAATTTAGATGTGGCGTCTGCCCCTTGATACAGATAACCCCCATGAAAGCCAGGTAATTAAGGATGGCATACGTAGTGTACGGTGTCGGTCCAACCCACCAATTCAAGTGTGTGGGAGGGACTCCTGATAATGCATGACCTTGAACTTTGCTTGAGCATGTCACCATGACCCTCCCTAACACGAACTAGGAGGAATCCATTGTAACACCCACGATGCGGCTATATCTCCCACGTGTCGGAGCACGACTTAGAGGCATAACCACATTGTAGGCATGTCGCAAGAGGGGTAATCTTTACACATCCCATGTACTGAATAAGAAAGAGATACAAAGTTGGCTTACAATCGCCACTTCACACAATACATGAATAAAGCATTACATCATCTAGAATACAATCAAGGTCCGACTATGGAACCAAATAAAGAAAGACAACCCCTAATGCAACAGATCCCCGATCGCCCCGACTGGGCTCCACTACTGATCAACTGAAACAAAACAACACAATGAGCAAGATCTTCATCGAGCTCCTCCTTGAGCTCGGTTGCATCACCTGCACGGTATCATCGGCACCTGCAAACTGGTTTTGGAAGTAATCTGTGAGTCACGGGGACTTAGCAATCTCACACCCTCGCGATCAAGACTATTTATGCTTATGGGTAGGAAAAGGTAGTGAGGTGGAGCTGCAGCAAGCACTCGCATATATGGTGGGTAACTTACGCAAATGAGAGCGAGAAGAGAAGCAAAGCACGGACGTACACTAGAAGTGATCAAGAAGTGATCCTGAAAATACTTACATTCAAGCATAACTCAGCCACCGTGTTCACTTCCCGGACCCCGCCGAGAGGAGACCATCACAGCTACACACGCGGTTGATGCATTTTAATTAAGTTAAGTTTCAAGTTCTCTACAAACCGGACATTAACAAATTCCCATCTGCCCATAACCACGAGCACGGCTTTCGAAAGTTCAAAACCCTGCAGGGGTGTCCCAACTTAGCCCATCACAAGTTCTAACGGTCAACGAAGGATATTCCTTCTCCCAGGAAGACCCGATCAGACTCGAAATCCCGGTTACAAGACATTTCGGCAATGGTAAAACAAGACCAGCAAAGCCACCCAGATGTGCTGACAAATCCCGATAGGAGCTGCACATACCTCGTTCTCAGGGCACACCAGATGAGCAAGATGCCGGGTTGGCATAAACCCTGGTTGCCTAGGGGGCGCCGGGCATCGCTCAGGTTGGACCAACACTTAGTGAAGCACTGGCCCGGGGGGGTTAAAATAAATATGACCCTCGAGTCTGCAGAACCCAAGGGAAAAAAGGCTAGGTGGCAAATGGTAAAACCAAGGTTGGGCCTTGCTAGAGGAGTTTTATTCAAGGAGAACTGTCAAGGGGTTCCCATTATGACCCAACCGCGTAAGGAACGCAAAATCAAGGAACATAACACCGGTATGACGAAACTAGGGAGGCAAGAGTGGAACAAAACACCAGGCATAAGGCCGAGCCTTCCACCCTTTACCAAGTATATAGATGCATTAAGTAAATAATATATATTATGATATCCCAACAAATATCCATGTTCCAACATGGAACAAAACTCCATCTTCACCTGCAACTTGCAACGCTATAAGAGGGGCTAAGCAAAGCGGTAACATAGCCAAACAATGGTTTGCTAGGAAAGGTGGGTTAGAGGTTTTACATGGCAATATGGGAGGCATGATAAAGCATGTCTTAGGTAGCACAGCATAGGCATAGCAATAGAGCGAGCAACTAGCAAGCAAAGATAGAAGTGATTTCGAGGGTATGGTCATCTTGCCTGCAAAGTTCTCCAAGAAGACAAAAGCTTGATCCTCGTAAGTGTACTCAACGGGTTCCTCGATCACGCACTCGTCTCCCGGCTCTACCCAAGACAAGAACACAAGAAAAGGAACCAACAATCAACCATGGTGCAATGCGCAAGCAACATGATGCAAAACATGGCATGATATGCGGGATGTGATATGCAATGCATATGCGTGCTCCGGAAGGAAAAGATTGAACCAGGCATCAACGTGGCAAACCAGATGCGCCGCTGGAAAGATGAGTTGATTTCGGTCGAAATCGATATAAAGATCACCGGAAACGGATGCACGGTTTGCAAATGGCAAGCAAAACAATAATGGCACAAATCTGCGATTAACAGCATGATGCCATCTAGAATGCAACAAGAAACTAAGCTACTTCACTCCAACATAACAACAAAGCACATGGCAGTGATCTACTCAAGATGCTTGACAAAAGATGAACACTAAGCTATGGCTAAATCACACAAGAGCAGGTTCAAACAAGCATGGAAAAAGTGCAAAAGATAACAGCATCACAGACTTGGTTAAAATAACATGTCAGGAATTAACATCGGGAAGCAATGTTTAGAGCAAGTTATCAACATGCTACAGGAACATATCATGGCAAGGCAAGGCATGGCATGAAACTACTCAAAGCATATAACAAAAGTCCCTTACTGACCATAAGCCAAAAAGGATCAGAAGATATGATGGCACCCACGTAAACATAGGAATTTTCGTTAACAGATCTAGACTTAGCAGAAAACTGGACATGGCATAAACAGAGTTACGAAGGCATGTTGGCGAGCTCGATGCACTCACCACAAGGCATTGCATGCCAAACTAATCATACTCCCAGCAAGAAGCCATGATCAAGAAGCTATACATGGCAAGAACAACCTCATAGCATGCATGGATAAACTACAACAACCTTGGCAGAATTGATTAACACGTAAACAATCTGCCAGGAACATTTTATAGAAAAAGTAGAGCAAGATTGAGTCATGCTAGGGCACTCCATAAATGCAAACAATAGCATGGATGGATAGAGCATAACAATATCTAAAAATCATCCTTACTGAACATACTCAAAAGAAGCATGGATCCCTCTATAGCAACATGAATACATGGCATAAAAATAACATCAGGGAAATGACTTAGAAGAATTATAAGTCCGTGAAATCAGCAACATCACGAGAGCTACTTTGCATGCTTGTGCTAGTCACCACATTGATCACAAAAATACATGGCATACACCCCTGTAAAGATGGCATGGCATATAACAAAACACATGTAGAGCTCATAGCCATATGCATCACACAATAATCATGATAAAATGACAAATGCTCATAAACTGATAAGAAACAGCACCTAACATTTTATAGCACAGCAATTAGGGCATCAAGATGGACTCAAACAATCATGGTGCAATGGAATGAAATGAAGAGTACATCCTAATGAACAATTTGATGTCTCAAGAACGCAAAATGGAGCATTACACAGGAAGTTATGGCATGAATGACATGGGCACATGAATCTGGAAACTTCGGGGACTTGGTGAAAAAAACAGTGTCGGGCGATGGATACTAAACACTGCACAGGGCGCGAGATAGAGGCTGGTGCTCACCCTAGGCCACTTGGGCCATCTCGGTGACGTGGGACAGAGAGGCCATAGAGGGCCAGGGCCCGCGCGGGGGAGTGAGGCAGGCGGCGCACCCGTCGTCGTCCTCCCCGACGGGAGCGGCAGAAGGCCGGAGCGGCACAAGCGATGGAGGGCACCGGGGAGCGCGAGACGGGATAGATCCGGCCGTGGCAACCCCGGATCCGGCGACGGCGGGGCCGGGCGGCGGCGAGGAAGTCCAGCGACGGCGAGGCAGTTGCCATGGCGACGGCGGCGAGCTGCTGGTCTGCGGCGGCGCTCGGCGTGGAGGCGGCGGCGAGGAAGGTGAGGTGAGGCGGCGGAGAGGCGCTGTGTGACGCCCTCGATTCAATCATACACTAATCATACACGGAAATGTGTACGATCAAGATCAAGGACTCACGGGAAGATATCACAACACAACTATAGACACAAATTAAAATAATACAAGCTTTATATTAGAAGCCAGGGGCCTCGAGGGCTCGAATACATAAGCTCGAAAACACAAGAGTCAGCGGAAGCAACAATATCTGAGTACAGACATGAGTTAGACAAGTTTTCCTTAAGAAGGCTAGCACAAAACAACAATGATCGAAAAGGCAAGGCCTCCTGCCTAGGAGCCTCCTAACTACCCTAGTCGTCTGCGGTCTACACGTAGTAGTAGGCATCCTCCGGGTAGTAGTAGTCATCAGTGGTGTCGTCTGGCTCCTGGGATCCGTCATGTAGTCGCAACAATCGGGTATGGGGGAAAAAGAAGTAGCAAAGCAACCGTGAATACTCATCCAAAGTACTCGCAAGACATACATCAGATCTAAACTATGTATGCATCTGTATCAAATGGAATGGGTTGTATTTTTGGCCTAAACTGCAGAATGCCAGAAGGGAAGGGGAAAGCCTAGCCTATCGAAGACTAGCATCTTCGAGCATCTTCAAGCATCTTGCAGCATATAGAAGAGTACAGATCAACATAATGTAAGTAGTAGTGTTATCAACCTCGGCCAGAGATCCTTTCTTGACTCCCTGCGAGAAAGTCCCAGAGCCATACTATCCAGTTATCATCTCATATCCAAGTCTCATCTCCATGTCTCATCTCAAGTATCCAGTTCTAGTTGTATCGATGGGGATACAACTCCAAGTGTCCGTTACCGTAGGACAGGCTATCGATAGATGTTTTCTTCCCTGTAGGGGTGCACCAACTTACCCACCACGCTCGATTAACTCCGGCCGGACACACTTTCCTAGGTCATGCCCGGCCTTGGCCAAACAATACGCCACAACCCGACCTAGGCTTAATAGAGAGGTCAACACGCCGGACTAAACCTATGCCTCCAGGGGTCATGGGCCATCTCCCCGGAAACTCCTGCACGTTGCGAACGCGGCTGGTGAGCAGACCTAGCTACCTCCTTCAAAAAGGCAGGTGCTGACGCAGTCCAACCCGGTGCGCTCCGCTCAGTCACCGACATATATTAAGCTTTGGCTGATGTATACGACGCAGAACGCCCATACAATGCCCACGTGATGGTTAGTGCTATCAGGCCAGAGGCCCCTCGGATCAAATATCCAAATCATAGTGGATTAGGAACGCACGGTAACAAGCAGAGACTCACGAAAGATGTGACCCCGTCGCCCCGTCTCGAGTACTTGCGGCAAGGGCTAAGAATGCCCGGCCACGCCTCGTAAGTATCTCGCGGGTACCTTCCAGGTCCACCCGACTCCTCATCACTCGCGGGTACCCCTCAGGGTCGACCCGCCTATCCAAGTAACAACTGTAAAGTCCAAGTATCCGTGTGTGCAAACATCAAGGGGAAAACCCAAGGAATCACCCCCAGAAAAGTCCACTCGATGTAATCATCAAGGTGGACGTAAGAGGAACCACCCTCGAGGTTCACACTTAAGGGGTTGCACGACAGAGCCGTATTGGAAGTGGTTAAGGAGGAAATCACCCTCGATGACCACGACCGATTAGCTACACTACAGACGTCTCATCAGGAATGATGTAAGAGGTTCCACCCTCGGCACTCGATGGTAACTCTGCAGAGTCGTCCAACTAGGGGGTTGATGTGCGGCGTCGGGGCCTGGACGTGGATCAAGTTGATCGAGTCATCGAACATAAAGCAGGGCAACTGGGACAAGGTGGGGGTCACTCATGGATCACTAACCATCCTATACTAAGCAGTTTAGGATAAGCAGATAAGGTATGAAAGCAGGTAACAACAACATGCTATGCATTAGAGTAGGATCATACAGAAAGCAGTAGCAATTCTAATGCAAGCATGAGAGGGAAAGAAATGGGCGATATCGGAATGCTCAATGGGGGTTTGCTTGCCTGGTTGCTCAGACAAGGAGGAGGGGTCGTCGTCGACGTAGTCGATCACAGGGGCAGCATCGGTCTCGGGGTCTATCGGAGAGAAGAGGGGGAAGAAACAGTAAATATAAAGCAAACATATTAAATAAACCGTAGCTCCGATCGAAAAACTTTATACATGAAAGTTGCTCAGAACGACGAGACGAATACGAATACGTGGTCCGTTTACCTGTCAGATGCCTCTAACTATCTGAACATGGAACATTCCCCCTCCGGTCATCTGTCTGACACTGGTCCGGAACCGGGATTACATTCCTGGTTGAATTCCCCCTTCACCTATATCGTGTAGCCATATAGGTCAACAGAGTTCTGTCATAGCCTAACAACCAATTAACAGTTTTAATTAACTAATAAAGTTAATTAGGTTCCAAACAGAGTTAATTAAGTTAACTAATTACCTATTTAATTAATTAACTAATTACTTATTTAATTAATTAAATAATCAACTAATTACGTACTTTTTAAAAAAACATTTTCTTTTAAACGTTTTGGGGGTGGGCCCCATTATCTGTCATATGCCCAGGGGCAACCGGGCGAAATGAGTGCGGGCGCCCGCCCGCATGGCCTTGGGCGTGAGGGTGTTGGAGCTGGGTGGGGTGGACCCAGGCGACGGTGTGGCCACCGCGGGGCTCTCCGGCCAGCCGCGGCAGGCGGAGGCGGGCGCAGGGGCAGCCGCGGTGTGGGGCAGCAGGCGGCGGAGGTCGAGCGGCGACGGCGGAAGGTCTGCACGGGCGGTGGTGCTGGCAGAGCAGAGCCGCGGGGCGGGGCTCGGACGCGCGAGAAGGGGAGGTCAGGCGCGGCTGCGGGCAGCGCCCGGTCACGGCGGCGGCGGTGATGGCCGCGAGCGGTGCAACGGGTGCGCGGTCAGGGCGAGGCGAGCACGCGCTCGCCGCGAGCGCGGGCGCGAGACGGAGAGGGCACGGTGATGGCATTTAGTCGACGCCGACGTGGAACGAGGGGGGGAAAGGAGGGCTCACCCCGTTGCAGGGGTACGGCAGCGAAGGCGGGATGGCGCCGGTGGGGAGGAGGACGGGGACGTTCCGGCGACGGGGATGAAGGCGATCTGGCGACGGGGTTGGCGCATCGAGGCGGTGAGGGCGTCCAGCGAGGCAGAGCTTCGTGGAGGCGAGGCGGCGGCAGCGGGGCGGCGCGTTCGCTGTGGCGGCGATTGGCGCACTTCGGCGGGGGCGAAGGGGTCCGGGCACGCCAGGGTCGCGGGGCCGGTGGAGGCCGCTGCCCCCGATCTGGATTGGGGGAGGAGCAGAGGGAGCGAGAGATGTGGTGGGGGGAATCGTGGGAGGAGTGGGGGGTTACGGGCTAGGGTTCTGGTCGGGGTGGGGATAAGGAGGGAGAGGTGTGCCGACCTGGCTGAAGTGGGCCGAGGCCCAATGGGAAGCCAGGGGCTCTGGCCCTTTTCCTTTTTTTGCTTTTGTTTTAACTTTTGCTTTTCTTTTAACAACTTTATGTTATAGCTATTTTAGGCCAGTTTGACAATTTGTAAAAAAAAGTTGGACCACCACCAATATTATCAAAATAATAATTGCCACATGATGAACATTTTAGTTTTCATGTCTGAGCATTTTGAATTTCACATGGAATTTGAATTTGAATTCAACTGGAATTTGAAAGAACATGAGACAATAATGATAAGGCTCATGTTTAGCAAAAGATTAACATAACCCTAGGGGTTACTGTAGCAACATTACACCGGGGTGTTACAACTCTCCTCCTCTAAAAGAAATTCTCATCCCGAAAATTAAGAGGTAGAAGGGAACAGTTCGGGGTATTCAGAATGGAGGTTATCCTCGCATTCCCATGTGGCTTCATCCATAGAATGATTTGACCATTGCACCTTGAGGAACTTGGTAACCTTCTGGTGTGTTCGACGTTCAGCTTCTTCAAGAATGCAGATCGGATGCTCCTTGTATGTGAGATCATCTTGAACTTCAATCAATTTTGGATCCACTTCATGTTCCGGATCCTTGAAGCATCGACGAAGTTGCGACACATGGAAGACATCATGAACATGAGAGAACTGAGGTGGCAACTCCAGTTGATAAGCCACCAGTCCACGACGGGCCAGAATGCGGAAAGGACCAATGTAGGGCGGAGCTAGCTTGCCCTTGACTCCGAACCGATGAGTGCCTCTCGAAGGAGTGACACGCAGATAAGCTTGTTCACCAGGTTGATAAGTTGAACCCCAGTGTTTCCAGTCATAGTTGCTCTTCTGACGGGACTGGGCCGCTTTGAGATTATCCCGGACAATGTGAACCTGCTCTTCAGCTTGTTGAATAATGTCTGGACCAATGAGCGTCTGTTCCCAGTTTCTGACCAATTCAGAGGGGTTCGGCACTTACGTCCATATAGCACTTCGAAGGGTGCCATCTTCAAGCTGGCTTGATAACTGTTGTTATAAGACAACTCCGCATAAGGGAGATATTCTTCCCACTTCTTGCCGAAAGAAATAACACAAGCCCGAAGCATGTCTTCAAGAATTTGATTGACTCGCTCGACTTGGCGTTGGGATTGGGGATGATAAGCAGTGCTCCAGGTAATATGAGTTCCCATTGCCTCTTGGAAACTATCCCAGAAATTTGAAGTGAAAATACTTCCGCGGTCTGAACTGATCTCCTTCGGAATGCCGTGGAGCGACGCAATTCTGGAGATATACAAGTTTTCTAATTGACTAGCAGTGATAGTCTCCTTGACTGGCAGAAAGTGAGCAACCTTTGAGAATTGGTCGATGACGAAAAAGATAGCATCATTACCTTTCTGAGACTTGGGAAGGCCAGTGACGAAGTCCATCTAAATCTTATCCCACTTCCATTCAGGAATCGGAAGCGGTTGTAGAAGTCCAGCCGGTTTCTGATGCTCTGCTTTGACGCGACGACAAACGTCACATTCTTCAATATATCGAGCAATGTCTTGCTTCATATTAGACCACTAGTTCCTCTGACGGATGTCAGGATACATCTTGGTACTTCCCGGATGAATAAAGAGAGGGGTGTCATGTGCTTCTTTCATCACCTTCTCTGTCATAAGCTCAAACTGGGGTACTACAATGCGATCTCTGAAGTATAAGGTTCCATCTTCACCAAGTGAGAAATCTCTGGATTTCTCTAAGGCAAGATCCTTTTTCATCAAATCAACGTGAGCATCTTTGTCTTGAGCAGACTTAACTGCTTTCAGTAGAGTTGGTTCCAGGACAAGGTTACTTAGAGAACCCTGTGGAACTAGTTGGAGGTTCAGCTTGCATAGCTCTTCATAAAGGCGGGGTTGAGCTTTGAAAACCATGCGATTGTTGCAATAAGACTTACAGCTCAGGGCATTGGCCATTACATTAGCCTTACCAGGGGTATAGGATATACCGCAGTTGTAGTCAGCAATAGCTTCCATCCATCGCTGCTGGCGGAGGTTCAGATCTGGCTGAGTAAACAGGTACTTCAGACTCTGATGATCGGTGAAGATCTCGCAATGATTACCGAGAAGGTATTGTCGCCATAGCTTGAGTGCAAAGATAACCATAGCAAGCTCAAGGTCATGAACTGGGTAGTTCTCTTCGTGAGGACGCACTTGACGGGAGGCATAAGCAATCACTCTGCGCTCTTGCATTAGGATACAGCCTAATCCTTGACGTGAAGCGTCGCAATAGATGACGAAGTCCTTGCGAGAATCAAGGGGAGCAAGCACTGGGGCAGAAGTCAGCTTGTCCTTGAGTGCTGGAAACTTTCCTGACATTTGTCTGTCCAATCGAACTTAACGCCTTTGTGAAGAAAATTAGTCAGTGGCTTGGCGATCTTGGAGAAGTTCTCGATGAAACGGCGGCAATAGCTGGCAAGTCCGAGAAAGCTTCTGACTTGCTTGACAGTCTTCGGAGGGGTCCAGTCAAGAATAGCCTGAACGCGCTCTGGGTTGACAGCAATACCATCCTTGGAGATGACATGACCAAGGTAGGTGACTTCAGGAAGCCAGAATTCGCACTTGGAATACTTGGCATAAAGTTGATGCTCTTGAAGCTTCTCTAGAACAAGTCGAAGATGTTCAGCATGTTGCTCTTTGTTCTTCGAATATACCAGGATATCATCCAGATAGACTACGACGAACTTGTCGAGGTAATCCATGAATATGTAGTTCATTAGACGAGAGAATGTAGCTGGAGCATTGGTCAAACCGAATGACATGACGGCGTACTCGTAAGAGCCATAACGAGTAACGAAGGCGGTCTTTGGAATATCCTCTTCACGAACACGGATATGGTGGTAACCCAACCTCAAGTCGAGTTTAGAGAATATTGATGAACCAGCAAGTTGATCATAGAGATCATTGATCCGAGGAAGCAGATATTTTTTCTGAATTGTAGCTTGGTTGATAGGACGATAGTCTTGGACCAAACGGTTCGTTCCATCCTTCTTATTCACAAAGAGAGAGGGTGCTCCCCAAGCCGAGGAACTTGGACGAATGAAACCACTATGAAGAGATTGGTCGATTTCCTCCTTAAGTTCAAGGAGTTCGTGAGGCAGCATCTTGTAGGGTCGTTTGGCAATAAGAAAGGTGCCTGGTTTCAAGTCGATGACGAACTCGACAGCCCGTGCAGGAGGTATTCCTGGAAGTTCTTCTGGAAAGACATCTGGGAAGTCGTGAACAACTGGAATCTTTTCAATTCCCTCAAGACGTGTTGCATTCAACACATTCAAGACATAAAGTCGAGCTTCAGCATTTTGAACCAGACAAGCATTGTATCTTACTATTTCATCTGAAGGGTGCAGAAGGTGGACGGTTTTAGTGGCGCAAACGATAGAAGCCGTATTTTCTTTCAACCAATCCATTCCCAGGATGAGGTCAATATTGGAAGACTTCAGAATAATGGGGGATGCAAAAAATTCCAACCCTTCGATTTCAACTGAAACGTTGTGGCTAACCATGGAGGTTTGGCATTGGCCCGCAGGGGTTTTTACCACTAGTGGAGTGTGCATCTCTTCGTATTTAATGCCATGCATGAATGCAAACTCTTCTGATATGAAAGAATGCGATGCTCCTGAATCAAATAAAACAGATGCTGGTACTGAATTAACGGGCAGAGTACCCATCACAGTGGCAGGTTGGTCTTGAGCTTCATTCAGATCAACATGATTAGCTTGACCACGACCATATGGTCTAGCATTGTGGTTGCGGGGTTGATTGATACCACGAGCATTAGAAGGAAGAGCCAGCTGATTCTGATTCTGAGGGCAGTTCCTGGAACGATTGTCTGGAAGGCCACACTTGAAGCACAGACCATCATTGGGATTGGGAGCAGAAGCTTGGGGTGGTACAGCCCGAAGGGGCTGCCTCTGCGGTGGAGGAGGCAGACGGGGTGCAGCATAGGTCTGTCTTGGTGCAAGTGCAGCTGGACGATACATGTTGTGGGGAATCCATATCCGACGCTTCTGCGCTGACGGGCCCGAAGATGAGCCAGCGTCACGGTTGCGCCTAAGGGATCCCTGGTGTTCCTGAAGACCAGTCTCAACCTGAATAGCCTTGTTCACCTAGGTGGCAAAGTCGGCAAAATCATGAGCAAGCAGTGCTAGCTTAATATCAGGGTGAAGTCCATCACGGAACTTTTCTTGCCTACGAGCATCAGTTGCAATGTCTTCTTTAGCATAACAAGACAAGTCCAGAAATTCCCGCTGATAAGCATCTATAGTATTGTTGCCTTGGGTGAGGTTGCGGAAATCTCGCTTCTTCCTGTCCATGATTCCCTAAGGGATGAAGCGGGCACGGAAGGCAACTTGGAAATCCGGCCAAGTGATGACCATTCCAGTAGGCAGGGTACGCCTGTGGCTGTCCCACCATTGAGCAGCGGGACCCTTTAGAAAGAAAGATGCAAAGGTGACATAGCTAGCAGGGGCCACACTAGCAGACTCCATTTCATATGTGATGTCACGGAGCCAGTCATCAGCATCAAGGGGTTGAGTTGAGCTATGGTAAATAGTTGGGTTGAGATGCATGAAGTCCTACAGAGTTCCTGAGGTTGGCTGTTCATTCATGTTCGGACGAGGAAACTGAGCTATCATTCCTTCCATGAACTGGCGATTCAACTCAAACTGTTGCATCATTCCAGCAAAGAATTCAGGCGGTGGTGGATCGTTGGCACCACGGCCACGACCAGCGGGTCTAACCATCCTGCTAACATGTAATAGGGGGTAGTTCAGCATTGAGCATTTGCAAAGACAAGGATCAATCATGATGAAACATGCATGATGAAAGAGGTACGATGGATACCAGTTAGTAGTCAACACGACAGTGTGTGTACTATCCAGAACACTATTCTAAGGAAAACTATGGCTTATCCAGCTTTGGGGTGGATGTGGTCACGGGATCCTAATGTTAGAGTTAGTAAAACCATTTAAACCCGAATAGAAGAGAGATCAGAGTCCCATAGTATAGATGAGGAATAAAAGATCCTAATACCACCCATATGGCGATGTGGGCCCGTAAGCCACATAGCCATGTTAGTAAAAGTTTTTGTAGTGACTAGACTCGACTTCGGCCAAGGAGTTGGAAAGGGGGCTACCTACAGGCAGTCGGCTCTGATACCAACTTGTGACGCCCTCGATTCAATCATACACTAATCATACACGCAAATGTGTA
This sequence comes from Triticum aestivum, assembly GCF_018294505.1. Classification (NCBI taxonomy): domain Eukaryota; kingdom Viridiplantae; phylum Streptophyta; class Magnoliopsida; order Poales; family Poaceae; genus Triticum; species Triticum aestivum. The sequence goes on along the minus strand of NC_057803.1, from coordinate 291,827,745 downwards.
CGATCAAGATCAAGGACTCACGGGAAGATATCACAAGACAACTATAGACACAAATTAAAATAATACAAGCTTTATATTACAAGCCAGGGGCCTCGAGGGCTCGAATACACAAGCTCGAAAACACAGGAGTCAGCGGAAGAAACAATATCTGAGTACAGACATGAGTTAGACAAGTTTGCCTTAAGAAGGCTAGCACAAAAACAACAACGATCGAAAAGGCAAGGCCTCCTGCCTGGGAGCCTCCTAACTACTTCTAGTCGTCTGCGGTCTACACGTAGTAGTAGGCATCCTCCGGGTAGTAGTAGTCATCAGTGGCATCGTCTGGCTCCTGGGATCCTTCATCTGGTCGCAACAATCGGGTATGGCAGAAAAAGAAGTAGCAAAGCAACCGTGAGTACTCATCCAAAGTACTCGTAAGACTTACATCAGATCTAAACTAAGAATGCATCTGTATCAAAGGGAATGGGTTGTATCTGTGGACTAAACTGCAGAATGCCAGAAGGGAAGGGGAAAGCCTAGCCTATCGAAGACTAGCATCTTTGAGCATCTTCAAGCATCTTGCAGCATATAGAAGAGTACAGATCAACATAATGTAAGTAGTAGTGTTATCAACCTCGGCCAGAGATCCTTTCTCGACTCCCTGTGAGAAAGCAATCCCAGAGCCATACTATCTAGTTCCAGTTGTATCGATCGGGATACAACTCCAAGTGTCCGTTACCGTAGGAAAGGCTATCGATAGATGTTTTCTTCCCTGCAGGGGTGCACCAACTAACCCACCACGCTCGATTAACTCCGGCTAGACACACTTTCCTGGGCCATGCCCGGCCTCGGCCAAACAATACACCACAACCCGACCTAGGCTTAATAGAGAGGTCAGCACGCCGGACTAAACCTATGCCCCCAGGGGTCATGGGCCATCTCCCCCGAAACTCCTGCACGTTGCGAATGCGGCCGATGAGCAGACCTAGCTACCTCCTTCAAAAAGGCAGGTGCTTACGCAGTCCAACCCGCCGCGCGCCACTCAGTCGCTGACATTCATTAAGCTTCGGCTGATGTATACGATGCAGAACGCCCATACAATGCCCACGTGATGGTTAGTGCTATCAAGCCAGAGGCCCCTTGGATCAAGTATCCAAATCATAGTGTATTAGGAACACGCGGTAACAAGCAGAGACTCACCAAAGATGTGACCCCGTCGCCCCATCTCGAGTACTTGCGACAAGGGCTAAGAATGCCCGGCCACGCCTCATAAGTATCTCGCAGGCACCTTCCAGGTCCACCCGACTCCACATCACTCGCGGGTACCCCTCAGGATCGACCCGCCTATCCAAGTAACAACTATAAAGTCCAACTATCAGTGTGTGCAAACATCAAGGGGAAAACCCGAGGAATCACCCCCGGTAAATTCCACTCAATGTAATCATCAAGGTGGATGTAAGAGGAACCACCCTCGAGGTTCACACTTGAGGGGTTGCACGATAGAGCCGTATCGGAAGTGGTTAGGAGGAAATCACCCTCGATGACTACGACCGATTAGCTACACTATAGAGGTCTCATCAGTAGTGATGTAAGAGGTTCCACCCTCGGCACTTGATGGTAACTCTGCAGAGTCGTTCAACTAGGGGGGGTTATGTGCGGTGTCGGGGCCTGGACGTGGATCACGTTGATCGAGTCATCGAACATAAAGCAAGGCAACTGGGACAAGGTGGGGGTCAATGATGGATCACTAACCAACCTATACTAAGCAATTTAGGATAAGCAGATAAGGTATGAAAGCAGGTAATAACAACAGGCTATGCATTAGAGTAGGATCATACAGAAAGCAGTAGCAGTTCTAATGCAAGCATGAGAGGGAAAGAAATGGGTGATATCAGAATGCTCAAGGGGGGTTTGCTTGCCTGGTTGTTCAGACAAGGAGGAGGGGTCGTCATCGACGTAGTCGATCACAGGGGCAACATCGGTCTCGGGGTCTACCGGAGAGAAGAGGGGGAAGAAACAATAAATATAAAGCAAACATAGCATCACAAAGCATAAACGTGGCAATATGTTGTGCCGGGTGTGACCTAACGTATGGCTACATGATATAGGTGAAGGGGGAATTCAACCGGGAATGTAATCCCGGTTCCGGACCTGTGTCTGACAGATGACCGGAGGGGGAATGTTCCATGTTCAGATAGTTAGAGGCATCTGACAGGTAAATGGATCGCGTATTCGGATTCGTCTCGTGGTTCTGAGCAACTTTCATGTATAAAGTTTTCCGATCCGAGCTACGGTTTATTTAATATGATTTTCTAAATATTAAACCATTTTCTGGATTTATTTATATTAACAAAAAAGGAAAAATGACGTCAGCAGAGTGTCAGCATGACTTTAGCAGGTCAACAGAGTTGACCAAAGTCAACCATGACGTGTGGGGCCGTTCTGTCATAGCCTAACATCAATTAACAGTTTTAATTAACTAATCAAATTAATTAGGTTCCAAACAGAGTTAATTAAGTTAACTAGTTACCTATTTAATTAATCAACAAATTACTTACTTAATTAATTCATTCATTAACTAACTATTTATGTATTTAAAAAAACATTTTCTTTTATACGTTTTGGTGGCGGGCCCCACTGTCATATGCCTAGGGGCAACCGGGCGAAATGGGTGCAGGCGCCCGCCCGCATGGCCTCGGGCGTGAGGGTGCTGGAGCCGGGCGGGGTGGACCCAGGCGACGGCGTGGCCACCGCGGGGCTCACCGGCCGGCCGCGGCAGGCGGAGGCGGGCGCAGGGGCAGCCGCGGTGTGGGGCAGCATGCGGTGGAGGCCGAGCGGTGGCGGCGGAAGGTCTGCACGGGCGGCGGCGCTGGCGGAGCAAAGCTGCAGGGCGGGGCTCGGACGCACGAGTAGGGGAGGTCCGGCGCGGTTGCGGGCAGCGCCCGGTCGCGACGGCGGCGGTGATGGCCGCGAGCGGTGCAATGAGTGCGCGGTCAGGGCGCGGCGAGCACGCGCTCGCCACGAGCGCCGGCGCAAGACGGAGAGGGCGCGGTGATGGCATTTAGCCGATGCCGACGCGGAACGAGGGGGGAAAGGAGGGCTCACCGCTGTTGCAGGGGTACGGCGGTGAAGATGCGATGGCGCCGGTCGGGAGGAGGACGGGGACGTTCCGGCGATGAGGATGAAGGCGATCTGGCGACAGGGTTGGCGCGTCGAGGCGGCGAGCGCGTCCAGCGAGGCGGAGGTTCGTGGAGGCGAGGCGTCGGTGGTGGCGCGGTCGCTGTGGCGGCGGATGGCGCACTGCGGCGGGGGCGAAGGGGTCGGGGCGCGCCAGGGGCGCGGGGCCGGCGGAGGCCGCTGCCCCCGATCTAGATCGGGGGAGGGGCTGAGGGAGCGAGAGACGTGGGGGGATCGTGGGAGGAGTGGGGGGTTACGGGCTAGCGTTCTGGTCGGGGTGGGGATAAAGAAGGAGAGGTGGGCCTGCCTTGCTGAAGTGGGCCGTCGCCCAATGGGAGGCCAGGGGCTCTGGCCCTTTTCCTCTTTTTTGCTTTTGTTTTAACTTTTGCTTTTCCTTTAACAACTTTATGTTATAGCTATTTTAGGCCATTTTAACAATTTGCAAAAAAAGTTGGACCACCACCAATATTGTCAAAGAATAATTGCCACATGATGAACATTTTAGTTTTCATGTCTGAGCATTTTGAATTTCACACAGAATTTGAATTTGAATTCAACTAGAATTTGAAAGAACATGAGACAATAATGATCAGGCACATGTTTAGCAAAAGATTAACTTAACCCCAGGGGTTACTGTAGCAACATTACACCGGGGTGTTACACGCTGGCAGCGGCGGCGAACTCTGGCAAAGCGCCGGCGAAGATCTGGCGAGGCGGCGAGGCGCGGGTCTCCTCGGGCCCGGCACGGCCCGAGGCGGGCCGGAGATGGGCTCCGCGGGCCCGGTGGCGTGGGGACGACGGCGGTGGACAGGTGGCGGCCTGGGAGTGGAGGAGAGAGGCGGTGTCACTGAGGTGTCGGCCTCTCATTGGCCGGAGTGATGTGGCGGCAGGGGTGGACGCGTCCGGCGTGGACGGAAGTGTCCGGCGGAGCGGTGGAGAAGGGGCTAGGGTTTGTATCGCGAAAAATTCGGGGAGGCACACATATATATAGGTAGAGGGAGCTAGGAGAGTCCAAATGAGGTGTGGTTTTCGGCCACGCAATCGTGATCGAATGACCGAGAGGATGGAGGAGGTTTGGATGGGTTTTGAGCCACTTTTAAAGGGCGTTGGGCTGCAACACACACGAGGCCTTTACGGTTCCTCGGTTAACCGTTGGAGTATCAAACGAACTCCAAATGGAACGAAACTTGACAGGCGGTCTACCAGTGGTGAACCAAGGCCGCTTGGCAAGTCTCGGTCCAATCCGAGAATGTTTATCACCCGCACATGAAAAGAGGCAAAAGAGGGCGCCGGAGGACATAGGAGTGCCGGATTGAGAAACGGACAACGGGGAAAATGCTTGGATGCATGAGACGAACACGTATGCAAATGCGATGCACATGATGACATGATATGAGATGCATGATACCCCAAAAAATGACAAGGCAACAACAGCGAATAACTGGAAGACACTTGGCACATCGGTCTCGGGGCGTTACATCCATTCATGGCCAAACCCTCCCTCGTTATCGGTCAAAGGGACTGTATATATATAGAACTCAGGGAGCCGCCAGATATGTGTGTTGCCTAAAATTGCACAAGGGAGACGAGGGTGATCAAAAGACCGCCTATACCCTGCATGCGGCCCAAAAATATGTATGGGTGTCGTGTGATATGTTCAAATCCCCAATGCACAACTTTGATGGGGCAACATCTACATTACAAACCGAACACCATACCGCCAAGCCAGGTTCAAGATGACTGATGTCAGTTCCCCAACTTTGAGGTGTTGTGGGGGAGGGTATCATCCAACACATGTGCTCAAACTTGATTTGGTCTAACATGGCACAAAGAGCAAGAGGAAACTGTCATGGCCAAACCCTTCTCGTACCTTGGGTCAAAGGGTTAGACGATGAACCCGTCATGGTCAAACCATTGTCATAAGTTGGGTTAAAGGGTTAGACGAGGAATCTGTCATGGTCAAACCATTCTCGTACGTTGGGTCAAAGGGATAGATTGTGTGGGCCTATACATCTCGATCATTCTCCAATTTTTTAGAACAAGAAATAACGAAAAAAACTTCATTCTACAAATTACCAAAACAAGGATCCCAAAGTTTATATAATCGACATGACAGGTCACTACAGACACATATTTAGATGTTAAAATTCTGTAATCACCGTATCATGGCGCTTAAATGAAGAGGGGTAGATTTTTTGGGTCCAGAGATCTCGATCATTCTCCAATTTTTTAGAACAAGAAATGTCAAAAAAGTATCATTCTAAAAATTACAAAAACAAGGATCCCAAGGTTTATATAATCGACATAATAGGTCACTACAGACACATATTTAGATGTTAAATGTCTCTAATGACCGTATTCTAGTGCTTAAATGAAGCTTGAGATATGCAACTTCCCACCGGGTCACCCATCCTTAGACACCTCCAGCCCTAGCACGCTTAACTTCCGCATTATATTCGACTCGGCTAGTGGTTGGGATGCCGCCCCTTGCTGATAAGAGTTGCCTCCTTGCCTTTTAAGGCGTTTCATGTTGGTCACTGTGTGGGACCTACTCCCTACTATCATACACGCTTGTGCTTTTAGAAACTGTGTGCAATGTTTACATGGCCGATGTGTCGCTGCCTAGTGTTCTATGAGCACTAACACTTGCAGCAGGAAACCAATTGTAGAAGAGGCGAGAAACTAATGGGAGTAGTGGTGGGAAGCGATAGCGCATTTGGATATATAACGCCATTAATATGGAAAACTTAGTAAAGAAGGAAGCGCAAGCTAGCACAACGCGTGCGCATAGTTCTTACCGACAGGTGCCGCACGGTTGACCGGAACTACTTTAAATATTCAGGGTTCATTTGGCCTTTTTATACATTATAATGGAGTTTTCCAAGCATTAATTTAATGTGCATAATTCAAATTTGAACTACAAGTACATGCTATAGTGAACAAAAATGGATACAAAAATCATACATGTGTGCTTGGATGCATGTTTAGGTCCCATGCAAAGAATGTGAATGATTTACAACCGTCTCGGTGTCTTGGCTTGGCCTCAAACATTGTGAATCTTGATTTTTAAATCCTCTCGTAAATCCAATACTCACCAAAAAATCATGAAACTTGCCATGGTATCACGACATGGCACATATATGTCGTGGTAAAAAAATTGTCCAATTTGGGGCAAGCTTTATTACAAGCCTCTTACGAACCAGAGCTTCTCTAAAGAAGCCTCTTGGTTCCGATAGGGGAACGTGTCCCCCTTGTGGGCAGAATGATAATCGATGCCTCTTCTCACCTTGTATTTTTTTTCTACGGGCAACATGGAACAACAGGAGATTCGAGCTGAAATTTGAAATTATTCAGGGTTTGTTTGCCATTTTATACATTAATTAAGTGTCCATAATTCAAATCTAAACAACAAATACTTGCACCAATGCACCAAAATGGCTAGAAAAATCATACATGTGTCCTTGGGTGCATGTTTAGGGCCCATGCAAAGAATGGGAATGAATTACAAATGTCTCGGCATCCTGGCTCGGCCTCAAACATTGGGAAACTCGTTTTATTAATCCCGATAAATCCCAAACTTACCAGGAAATCATGAACTTGGCATGGTGTCACAACATGGCACATATATGTGGTGGTAAAAAATTGTCCAATTTGAGGCAAGCTTTATTACAAGCCTCTTACAAACCAGAGCTTCTCGCAATAAGCCTCACGGTTCCGGTAGGGAATGCGCCCCCTTGTGGACGAAATGATAATCGCTGCCCCTCCCCGCCTTGTATTTTTTTTCTACATGCAACATAGAATAACAGGATATTTGTTCTGAAATTTGAAAGTATTCAGGGTTTGTTTGGCCTTTTGATATATTACTTGAGTTTTCTAGGCATATAATGTCCAGAATTCAAATTTGAACTACAAGCACATGCTCAAGTGTGCCAAAATGGGTTGAAATCATACACGTATCCTTGGGTGCATGTTTAAGTCTCATTGAAGGAATGGGAATGAATTACAAACATCTCGTCATACTGAAACATTGTGAGTCTTGGTTTTTAAATCCCCATAAATCAAAACTCACCCAAAAATCATGAAAGTTGGGATGGTTTCATGATATGGCACAGATATGTCGTGGTAAAAAAATGGTCCAATTTGAGACAAGGCACACACATTAATAACCAAAGTAGTCCTTTTGGAACAAATAGTTGACACGTCACTATCGCAAATGATTGTATCATTTGAACCGTGTGTGTGTTCCTGTAACCATTTAAGGCTGGCCACGCGCCCCACTTTTTATTGGAGAGTACTACCTCGGTCCTGGTTCATTGGTCCTCTTTCTATTTTGTGCCAAAATTAATTTAACCATAGTCGGTGGCATGTGTGCAGCTGTTTGATTAGATAGGATGGGTGCGAAAAGTCTGCTGTGTAGGCTCGACGTGACAAGTGCGAGCAATCCGCCTTGCAGGCTTGATGGGACTCATGTGACATGTCCACCGCGCAGGCTTGAAGGGACGTGTGCGACCTGTCCGCCATGCTTGCTCATCGAGAAGTGAGCTCTTTGACATCTATCCACCAGCCACCCGCTTCGCTCACAACTTCTCCATTTAGGGTAGTCGAGCAGCTATTTAACATGCGGTTAATGAAAGCACCTAGACGGAGGGTGTTTAGTTGTGTCCCCATGGCCCCGCTCAATGTTAGCATTTTATTTGTCTGTGCCTCATTGAGAACTTGATTTTAGCTGTCTTTCAACTCGTATTCCGTATAATTTAAAATGGCACATGCAACAACGGATAATACAACGACAAAATAAAATGGCAATGGATAATACGATGACAAATTTACAATGGCACAGATAATAATTGTCTTACATATTCTGGATAATTTCAAATGCCACATGCTGCAACGCCCGAAAGACACAGGGGCAAGAGAAAAAGGAAATCATAGACAACGATCTGGGTCTATACTGTCTCTACTCCTTGATGGATCGTCGGGCGATGAGTTTCTCCAGCTCCTTCTTCAAATCCCCATGAATTTGCTTGACAGAAGCCACGGATTCCTCCACCTCCATCTCGCACTCGATGCGAATCTTCCTCGAGTCTCCCATCAGTTCCTCGACGACTACTTTCAGCGTCATCACGGAGGCACTGCTCTGCTCATGGAGCTTCTTCGAGCCGGCGGCCTCCTCCTCCTTCTTGCCGAGCTCCTTAAGGAGCTCTACATTATCAACCATGAGTTGCACGACTAGGAGGGTCGCCTTCTCAACCGAGGCATCACTAATCTCGAGCAGCTTCACCAAGCCGTCAACCATCTCCTGCTACTTAATTAGGCCAGCGAGACTGTCATCGTCGCTGGCCAAGGACTTTAGCACCGCTAGCTCGTCACGATAGCCGATGCGGCGAGTGCTCTTGTGAGATCCCTCGCCTGCCAGTGAGAGCTCATTCAAGGGCTCTGCGGTGCACCAGCACATTGCTGTTGCGGCTGCCGCGTAGCGGCAGGACCTCTCTAGTGCTTCCGTGGCCTTGGTCTTTCACTACAGAAAAATACACTTCTGTGATGATACGTGTTTGTCACAATAGGTTACGTTTTCTGTCATGCATGTACATCCATGACAATTTTATGACAGAATCAAGATAGTCATACCCGTCCTGTTGTGGAAGTGTTCCACGACAATACTAAAGTTATCATCACGGAAGTTTCCACTTCCATGACGATAAATATCGCGTCATGGAAGTGTTTTCATCAAGGGTAACTGACACGTGGCTTGAACCATAAGGGGTCGATGTTAAGCTATCAGGTTCCGGTTTGCATCCGATGACCCATTAACAGCCCAGACCAATGGGGATTTTCCATGTGTAAAATTATCATTGGCCACAGGAACCACGTGTCAACTCGTCATTGGGACAGAGAGGCGCCCATTATATGTCAACATGTGGCATGCCCAACAACGGCCCATTTAGTTTACAAAGGCCGGCCCGTTTGACTAGGTCAAAATCTAGCAGGCCAACCCATGAAAAGCCTATTAATGGTCTGTTCGCATATAGCCCATTTTATGGCCCGGTAACTCACAACCCGCTCTGGTGTTCCCGAATTCAGCCCAAGAGCATCATGTGGGTCATCCAGTATAATACCGGCTCGTTTCACTTTCGGCCCATGTATGGCCCACGACGTTTTTCAGCCTATATAGGGCCTTTCGTATCTTTGGGCCCTTTAGTGGCCTGCGGTGACTTTGGCCTATAATAAATAGTAAAATTATTTATACCCATTAAGGGTCCATGATTCCCATGGGCCATTTCCAGCCCGTGTTAGCTTTCGGCCTACTGTCGGCCCATACGTTCTTGGGCTCCTATCCGACCCTCGATTACTTCCCGTCCGTTACTGGCATGTTCTCCTAATGGGCCAAATTGAGCCTGTGGTTAGAGTCGGCCCGTTTGTGGTTTGTTAACATGTTGCGCCGTTTCCAACCCGTCATGTATTCTGGCCCATTAACGAACCGTTATGCCAGTGATAGAATTAAGCCTTTGCTGTCTTCTAGCCTATTAACGGCCCATTACCATGTTATCCCAATACCAATTACGCCTATTTACGACCCATAATGGCCATTTATCCGATACCCCATAGGAGGCCCATTGATTCTATGGGCCGTAGGAGGCCCATTTATCCGACGGCCCATAGGAGTCCCATTTATCCTATGGCCCGTAGCAGGCTGAAGGTTAGCACAATCCGTACTTGGCCCATGGTTGTTGCAGCCACTAGCAAACCAAGGGAAAAGAAGACTAGGGAAATAGATAAGCCAGAAACTAATGCTAGGCTATTAAGGCGATTGCATAGATTACATCCACTGGGCATCAAAGTTTGCCACCAGTGCAAATATAGGGAACACCCTACACTACACAAAAATGGCTTGTTGTTTTCTTCGGCAGGTCGCTGCACCTTAAGAAAAAAAGTTATCGCAACAAAAAAAATTACAATCATAAAACAGAAGGAAGGCTGCAATAAAAGTTAACAGTCCGGCAGATAAATGCACCACCAGAAGTTTAGAAGCTCAGTTCATTTCACCTGAATGTTAAGTTTTCATGTCGTACTGTCCGATGGAGCACCATAACCTTCGCCTTCAATTCTCCTAGGCTCCTGAACAACATAGAAAATGTCTGATAGTCTAGTTTCAAAACCATGCATATCTTGACGACATCGAACAATGGTTGTCCTTGTTTCACAAAGGGTCTCTTTTGGGGATTGGACTTGTGTCTGGAGCACAGATATACCATTGTTTTGAGCTTGCATATCTTGATCATGAGGCAGTTTGGATGAGATCGCCTTAACAACCAACCCAGTATTACGTAGGAATGTGATTTTGGCACTGTTAGTGGTTAGGTACTGACTCACTACAGCAAGAGGTGACATTGCAGTTATAGTTGCCCCGTCACCTTCAGAAGGTGGTGGTTCCACCATTTGTTCCATAGCATGTTGAAAGTTGAGTTTCTACATTAGTAGTACTAGAATACAAGATATTAAGGAGACAGCAAAACCAAACAGAATAGCTTTGGTCTATATAAAGAACTTATTCTAGTGAACCCATGTAAAATATTAGTTGTATTTTACTAAAAAGTACATAATAAAACCAGGTTCCAAACATATGGCCATGTACCATGGCTAATGCATTGTCTATTTCTTCACATTGTATTGTCAGCTAAGGAGAAAGAGACAAAGTTTATAAAATTGTAAGCATAGTATGACATCATTCATATCACAAAACAACTGAGAACAGACAAACAGGCAATTGTACGTTGTGTGGGCAAGTCTAGGACGGAACTAGATTACCGATCAAGATCAAAGAAACATCACTCCTCTCTTTTAAACCTTGTAAGGTGCAATGATACGCTAATACAGTTGTGTATAAAATTGAAAAGAGTAAGAGACATTGGCTACAAACTATGCAGTTCAATGCACAAGTCAGAGTAAGTAGTAGTTAAAAGGCATGAGGATTAAGGACTTACAACAGCGGATTTGACTTTTGTAGACTTGCCCTTCATCTTGCTGGTGTGAAAGTCCTTGAAGATTTCCACAGCATTTGGTTCAGGTATTTTTTGGTCCTTGTGGGCTTTCCTCTACAATTGTAAGAAGTCAATATAGATTTGATAATATGGCACAGCAAAAACAGTGAAACAATAGGTACTTACAAGAGCCTCGTAGTGTGCAATATAGCTACGAGATCATGTCATCTATTGGAATTTCACTTTCATATGGTTGACCTTGTTCTTTGATAGTTAACCTACAAGAAGATAGATTTGTGAGGTACATGCATAAATAAGAGTTCAACATGTGATTTGGTCACATATATATAGCGTACTTGATACTTTGGATCAGACCAGTGTTTAACAAGGCTTCTCAAGTCTTTATCCGATATGTTTTCCACTGGAGTTGTTTGGGCAAGTTCACTGTAGCCTTGCCTTCAAAGTGAGTTTTCCTCAAGTTATATCGATAATGTTGTAGAGCAGACTTGAAAACATGGGTTCATCCTTGTCTGATTGCATCATCTTGGCTATCCAACTTGAACATCATCTGTTGAAAATTATTGGAGTCTCATTACCAGCAACCTCGAAAGTGCGGGACAAAGCAAGAAGATATTACTAATTTCCATACATAACCATACATAAGATAAATAGTCGAGGAAGGTGTTAAACTGGGTTTCGTCTTTGTCATTCCTGTACTGAATCCATGTTGGGAGGATACGTGCATGACACCTAACGGCAACGGCTGCCTCTAATACTAACTTGGCTGACTCTATAGCATCTCGTGGCTATTTTAAACCTGCCTCAAAACATATCTCCATTCTTCCTCCTATAGATTCAGTTATCATGTCGAGCATTATCCTTGATGTATGTTTCCTCTTGCGCCTAGGTGCTAGTACAACAACGAACATGGGAAGTGTTAGTGTACATCAAACTGTGAGACTACATATAAAGAAGCATGTAACTATAACATGACTCGAGCAACTACCTTCTTACTGTTGAAGCTCACAGGATTCATCTGATGTTGCCAACTCCTCTTGTGTCAAGAGTGCCTCATAAGTACTGTCAGGTGGCAACAGAGCTTGGGAACTTGCCGCCAGTACAGGTACCGAACGAGTAACTTGTGCATATGTTAGTACTATGGAAGGTGCTGCTACAACTAGGGCTATAGTTGCTTGTTTGGTGGCAGCTATTCATTTGTGTTTGGATTGTTTTGCAGCTGGTGTAGCAGGGGACACCATGTTTGTACAATTTTTCAATGGACTACGACCTTCTATTGCACCATCAGTACCAGCAGAATCTACATAATTCTTCTGCTTCCATTTATGTGTGTCCTAAGTAACGCCATCCCCTACCATTATGTGTTCCTTCCTCTTTCTCGTTGCCATGTCAAGTCAAGCCGACAAGAAAAAGGAATAAAGATTTAGTTCTTCAAAACAAATTGATGCGTGATACAGACGAACTGAACTGTGATGTTAGACAAACGCATGATAGGAGGATGTGATATGTACGAAGACAAGGACGACATGAGATAATCAGAACTATGATTTTGTAAACTAAGAAGAAGGCATTTCAATAAATTAGAAGAAATGCAATGGAAGCTAGACACCATATGAAAGATGATACAAATATCGCTCTGCCAAGTTAACAGTGTCTCGCTATCACTAGCATTTAAACAAATGTGAAGTAGTACATGAAATAAATCATATGAAAGATGCAAACAACATCACACTACCAAGTTAAGGGTCTCTTGTCATTAGTGCCATTGCATATTCACATCATTGCACATTCATAGCTATGACGTGTAAAAAAGCAAAAGGCATTTCAACAAATTCGAAGCAATGAAAGCTAGACACCATATGTAAGATGCAATGGATATCACTCTACAAAGTTAAAATTGTCTCGTCATTAGTGCCATTTCAACAAATTAGTAGTACAAGCTAGAAAATAATGTGAGAAGCAACTATCAGACTCCCAAGTTAAACGTGTCTTATGGTAAGTGATTGTTGAAGGTTACACAATAGTCGTACTTTGATGTAAGAACATGGTGTGATAGGCATACATTGCATGTTCTACAAATAGGAACATGTGTCTTATTCACAAGTATAATGTGTAAAGTAAGCAGATGGAATTTAACAAAATTAAAAGCAATACAAGCTAGGCATCATACATAATATTCAACCACATATAACAGTGCCATGTTAGAGGGAGCACATGTGATGGTGGACTAGGGGAGACGTGCTGATCATCAACACAACTACGTTGAGTGTCTATGCATGTGTTGTCTTCCAAATCTTGTTGGGGATGGCAGAGTAGAATCTGTAGAGGACCTCCATTTCAGTTGGTTGGAAGGAGCACCTTTATCCACTGCCTTGCTAGTTTCCTTCAGCTTTATTAATTTTGCATTGTCCAGTAAAACCAACAAGAAAAAACAATAAAATTCACTCTTCAGAACTCATTCATGCATGATAATGACAATCACTACCTTGATGTCAGGCAAACACATGATACGAGGATGGAATAGGTGCTAAAAACAAGACGGCATGGCATATTCACAACTATTTGTGTAAACTATGTAGAAGCCATTTCAACAAATTAGAAGCAATACAAGCTAGACACTGTATGCAACATGCAAGACAATATCACACTGCCAAGCTGGAGAAAGCACCTGGGATGCCGGTTTTGCCGGAAGACCGCCATCAGTCCCTGTCTTAATTTTTTCCTTCCTCTTACTTATTTTTATTGCCTTGTCAAGTCAAACCCACAAGAAAAATGAATAAGAATTCACTTTTCTGAACTCACTGATGTAGGAGCACTAATTTAATGTAAGGCGACTGCATGATAGGATGATTAAATGTGTATAATAAAAAAGGACAACTTTGCATATTCACAGCTATGATGTGTAAACTAAGCAGAATGCATTTCAACAAATTAGAAGCGATGAAAGCTAGACACCATATCAAAGATGCAACGAATATCACTCTACCAAGTTAAAATTGTCTCATCATAAGTGCCATTTCAACAAATTAGGAGTAGTACAAGCTAGGAAAGAATGCGAGATGTAACCTATATCACACTCCCAAGTTAAATGTGTCTTATGATAAGTGATTGTTGCAGGTTACACAACAATACTACTTTGATGTAAGAACATGGTGTGATAGACATATATCGTATGCTCTAGAAACAGGAACACGTGTCTTATTCACAAGTATAATGTGTAAAGTAAGCAGATGGAATTCAATAAAACTAGAAGCAATACAAGCTAGACATCATACATAACATGCAACCAGATATAACAGTTCCAAGTTAGAGGGAGCACCTGTGATGGTGGATTAGGGGAGACATGCTCATCATCAACACAGCTATGTTAACTGTCTATGAATGTGCTGTCTTGCAAATCTTGTTGGGGGGTAACGGAGTAGAATCCATAGAGGCCCTCCATTTCAGTTGGTTGGAAGGAGCACCTTTATCCACCCAAACTAAGAAGAAGCCATTTCAATAAATTAGAAGCAATGCAAGCTAGATACCACATGAAAGATACAACCAATATAACTCAGCCAAGTTAAAAGCGTCCCATCATAAATGGCGTTTCAACAAATTAGAAGCAGTGCATTCTATAAATAATATGAAAGATGCAACCAATATCACACTGCATGTACTAAAGGTGTCTCGTCATAATTGATTGTTGCGGGATACAAAAAATAGTAGTTTTATGTAAGGACATGCTTAATAGACAGATGTACTATGTACCAAGAACAGGAAGGCATGTCATGTTAACAGGTATAATGTATAAACTAAGCAAAATAGCACATGCAATTTAACCAAAATGGAAGAATTACAATCTAGACACCCTATGCAACATGCAACCATATGTCACGCTGCCAAGTTTGAGCAAGCACCTGCGATGGTGGTGTAGGGGAAATGCGGTGATCAACTATAGAGCTATGTTGACTATCTTCATATAGCCTTACTACTTCTTGAGAATCATGTGGGGAGGTTGAATCTACATTCTTTAAAAGAGGATATTTTCTCACAATAATCAACGGGCCTGACTATCTCATCATAAGTGATGATGAGGATACACAAGAACATTAGTTTGATGTAAGAACATGGTTAATAGACAGATATAGTAGTATGTACCAAAAAAAGGAAGGCATGTCATATTCAAAGGTATAATGTGTAAGCTAAGTAGATGCAATTTAACCAAATTTGAAGCAATACAAGCTAGACACCCGGCTGGAGTGGCGAGCATGCTCATCGAGGACTTGAGAGCCTGGTGGGAGGCGGGCTGCTTTGCCCCCACCGGCTTTTAGTTGGCTTGCAGGTGATGCATGTCTGTGTTACGCTTGTCACTAGCTCGGCCAGTGCCCTGACTAGCTATTTGGCTTTTGGTGCTCCCGGGATGGTGGTTCATGTAAAAAATATCTTTCCTTATCTTAATAAAGACCGACTTTGGCCTTTCAAATACAGACTAGACACCATATGCAACATGCAACCGAATATGACACCGCAAAGTTAAAGCAAGCACCTGGGATAGTGGTTCATGTCGAGCGAGATCATCAAACCCAGATCTACATTTATCGTCTCCATCTACTGACAGTGCACCCTTTAAAGTGCTGAAACGTGTCTTGCCTACCCGCATACAAAGCTAGAGAGACATCTCTCTTTTCTTTCATGTTTCTATCAACAGTTTGGCAGAGGCTGAAATACCCATGCATAAAAAAACAATAGTGAGAGTATGGGTGAAGTGTGTGCAGAACTAGTGCATTGTAAAAGTAGCAAATAGCAGGTGGCTGAAAAATAAATGGCAGGAGAGATATTATAGCTCTACAACAATGCATGGCAAACAAAATTAGATTCTACTCCGTATGATTTTGTAACATATGAGCACATGGATGGCTGGGAAATGCAAGTACTCCTCTAGCACGGAACCACATGTGATCCTATCAAAATAGCAGTCGACTAAAAAATAAATAGGTTAGTCAATTTTTTTCTAAACCGTCCGATCTACAAGGAACGGGAAGATGGCCTTCGTCTACCTCCCGCCAGTCACTATTGACGATCTTCTCGAAGCCAGAGACCACCGGCCCAGTCTCCTGCCTCGGCCGTCCCGCCCTCCCCTCGAGCTCACACCACCATCGTGCTTGGCAGCGCCCCCCCCCCCCCCCCGCCGATCATCTCTTTAAGCCCGACCAACCTCCAGATCGGGCTCCAGCAGCTCTTAGGCCCCACACACCCTTAAGATAAACATTGAGGCACTGCTTCCCCAACGTAATAGGTGGACTAGCATCTGTTACACCGGGGAATGCTTCCTTTAATTAGGAATCAACTAACTAGGAATTCAAATCTAGGGGTGACGGACCTCTAGCTAAGGTCAAATAGTATATGAGGAGAAACCTTGTGCATTGCGAGTTACTAGGAACATCTAGTATCAGAAAGAAGGTGCAGGAAGATGCATTCAACTAGTGTCTTATGTGGGATGAATACCATGCAAGCAAACACGTAAGATTTGCACAAATAAGGGAAGAGGAGTACCAGTTCCGGCTGCCAGTGTCGTGTCCTCCTGATTTCGCTGCGATTTTCTTCTTTTTACCGAGGAAACGATGTTGTGGACGAGGGTCGAGCCTTGGAAGAACCAATGGACAAATTGTTGACTGTGTTGCAGCGGCTGTCTATCGGTGGAGGGGAAGCATATTGGAGGCGATGAAGGACGGCGTAGCGGGAATAGCTCCGGTGTGGTGGACGGTGGTGAAGTTGGAGTGGCAGCGGTGAGGCGCAGGACGACGTGTTTGAACTGGATCGGGTACAGCGCACGTCGGTGTCCTTGAGGCAGCTCGGCCTTGGCTTCAACTACTAGCCATGGAGGGCGGTGCAAATGCAGTTGCTATTGGGGATATTACTATTGGATGTAAACCGGCCAGGAGTAGCCGGGTTAACTCTATGAAGATTAGAAGCCCATGAAGACGTAAGGATGGTGGCGCTTTACAAAGGCACAAGGCCCAAAGGCGGGTTAAGGCCTGGAGATGTAAACTGACTTTCTCATGTAACTTGTATTGTAAGATAGGAAGGTTAGAGACCGAGCCGGACACGTTTATGATCCGGCCTCAGGACTCTGTAAAACGGCGGGCGTTAACCTGTTTATATAAAGGGATGACCCGACAGCGGTTTAGAGACAACACACAACAACTCGAGATCTAGGCAAAGCGGATTCGCTCCCTGGTCATTGAAACCCTAGCAATACTAACACAATTAGACGTAGGCTTTTACCTTCATCGAAGGGACCGAACTAGTATAAAACCCCCGTGTCCCTTGTCCGGTTTAACCCCTTTAAGCTAACACATAGCGATGGCTCCACGACTAAGTCCTTTCACGAGGACATCTGCCGTGACAAAACCACGACAGTTGGCGCCCACCGTGGGGCTATCGCATGATAGTTTCGAGGTCTGAAGGGCAGCTTCAAAGGACTCAAGGGATACGCTGTGGGCCGGATGACCAAGAGTCATCACGACAAGCTCTACATCGACGATGCAGGATGGGGTCCTGAGGCCGGTTCAATTGAATACGGGTACCGGGTCCCCTTTGGCGGGATTCACGTCTTCATCGGCAAGATCGGCGAACCAGGCATTGAGCCGGACACCTGCACCGACATCATCGAGACAGCTCAGCGTGCAAGCCTTGCCCAGGTTTAGCCCGCAGCAAGGCATGTTTTTGTAGGTGTCATCCATGGAGCGGAATATGAGGATGGATCGCCATCTGATGGAGAAACCGTTGTCTATTCTGATGACGAGTCTTCAACTAGAGAGACCGAGTCGCTGTGTCAGCTGCAGGACAGCCGGATTAGTGGAGGTTCCGATGGCAACCGTATTCTGGACCCCCTCGATCTGCCAAGCTGGGTCACGGTCTTCATGGTCAGTACACAACCAGCGCAACACTCTCCTACCGCCACGGCAATTTTCTCCGGTTCAGCAACAGCAACGCTAGCAGGAGCAGGGGGCTCTGTGCCGCCTGTGGCTTAGGTTCTGTCTGATTTGTTCGACGCCTTAGCAACATTGCTGGTAGCAGAAGTGGATACGGCAACCCAAGATCAGCACAATGCGGAGATTGCAAAGGTGAAAGATCAAATAACTCAGGCTAAAGCGGACCTGGCAGCAGAGAACGCCAGGATGGCTACAGGACGGGCCGAGTTGGAAGCTCATGCCTACTGGCTTAGGCTGGATCAGAGTGCCTCAGACAATGTCATGAGGAGGAGATACCGGTCGCACCTCCTGCCGGGCTATGATCCAAGAAATCTCTTCAACACGCCAGGAGCAGGAACCAGTAACCAGCCGGTGGTAAACCGGACTAAGGCACCAGTAATAGGAGCCCGATTCAGCCGCACACGATGAACCCGCCTCGTCAGAATAACATTATGCCACAGTATGTTCCGACGCCCCCGGGGTATTACTCCAACCCGTTGGATAACATAGTGGCGACCGCCTAACAATTGGCGGCCCTCCCAATTGACGGCGAGTAACCAGTGGCGATTGAGACACGACGGGCCAGAGAGATCCTTCAAACAGCTTTAAACCAGCAGCAGGCTTATTCGCATAGTCGCGAGAGGATTCATTCCACCCCCCATCCGAGTCAGAGCTACAGCAGGCACGTTGAGGATGAACCGGCCATGTCAAGCAGTGCATGCCACCGTAACTCGCCGCGAGGGCATAACCCGATAGGTGGCGGTGCTAATGCGCAGGATGTGGTGGATCATGGTCGTGCACGTCGAGAAGTCGAGTTAGCAGCACAACATGCGGCTCGACAGCTTACTCCAGTTCGTCCTACTGCTTCAGTGGAGCCAGGCGTGGTCTTCAGTTCTTTAGGTGTGTCGTGTCTCACCCCCTCTTTGCGTAACGTACGACTGCCCAAGGATTTTAAAGGCCCTCGTAAGCTGCCCAATTACACTGCCGATTTACCTCCTGATTCATGGGTTGAGAGTTATGATATGGCGATGGAGATGCTGGATGTGGATGAAGCGGTGTGTGCTAAGTACTTTGCCACGATGTTGGAGGGGACAACTCGTACTTGGTTAAAGAGCTTACCGGCTAACTCCGTCGGGTCATGGGCTGAGTTAAAACACCGGTTTATCCGGAATTTTACAGATACTTGTAAGCAGCCTATGTCGATTGTGTACCTGGCCGCTTGTGTTCAAGAGGATGAGGAGTCTACAACCCATTAGGTGAAGCGAGTCTCTGCTATTCTGCATTCGTCGGATCGCGGATACGGTGGTTTTGACGTTGGAAGGCAATTGCCGGTTCATGCCTTTAAAACTGAAGTCAGGGAGGCTCAAGCATCAATTCAATGACATGTCAACCCTTATGGATGCTTTGGTTAAATACATCAATTCAGATAGTGCCAAAGACCCTGAGTCTGCGGATGACAAACCGGGGAAGGGGAAAAAGAATGGCAATAACAAGGGGCAGCAGCACAATCCGGCAGGTCATGGGAATAATGGTAAGTGCAAGGCAGACAATAGTTTGGACTTTGTGGCTAGCACCAATGCTCAGGATAACGGCCAGCGTCGTAAGGGAAAACCGCCGCAGAGGGGCGGAGGGTCAGGCCCCAATCTAGAGCGCCTGTTAAATCAACCTTCTCCAAAGCATCGATCAAAGGAGAAGCCAGCTTTGCATCTTTGGAAGGATTACTTCATCATGCGAGAGTTCAAAACTTCCAATATGTTCCAATACCACAATGGCCCGCCCGGCGGTTTAGGAGGCGGTTTTCATGGGCCGGGTTATGGAGGCAGCAGGTCCAGTTCAGGATTCCAAAGCCATCAGACCGGACATGGTAATCAAGTTAATCAGGGCAATTAGGGAGGTATAACCATCAGGGGAATCAGCAGCAGCAACAGTCGGGTTATCAGAGCAATCCAAAATAGTTGAATAGTGGGCAGTATTATGTCTTCACTACTAGCTTGTGTAAGCGTGATTAGAAGCTTCACAAAAGGGCCGTGAACTCTGTTGAACCGGCAGTGCCTCAGTATTTGCGCTGGTCTAAACAACCAATTTTATGTAGTCAAGAGGATCAACCACCCCGGGTTGATAATCCAGGTCATCTGGCCTTAGTGGTGGCACCTCTAGTTGGGGGGTATAAGTTCACCAAGGTGCTTATGCATGGGGGAAGTAGTATCAATATCCTTTATTATGATACCTTCCGCCATATGGGATTGACAGATAAGAATCTTAAACCGTCGAACACTGTTTTTCATGGTGTGGTGCATGGTAAATCGGCATATCTAGTAGGCAAGATAGCCCCAGAGGTGGCTTTTGGAGATGATCATGATTCAAGGTCAGAAACATTGACTTTTCAGGTGGTGAAAATCAAAAGTCCGTATCATGCCCTGTTCGGACAACCGGCTTATGTCAAGTTCATTGTGAGGATGTGCTATGTGTATCTACAGCTTAAGATGCCGGGTCATAAGGGGACCATCACAGTACATGGGAGCAGGAAGATTGCTTTGGAATGTGAAGAGGGTGACGCAGCATATGCTAAGTCGGTTTGTGCCATAGAGGACCTGAAGTTTTATAAAGACAAGGTTGATCCGGCAGACATGACTTCTTTGAAAAAACCAACTACGGAGCATGATCCAGCGTTGAAGTTTAAATCAGCTACAGACACTAAGATGGTTGATTTTGTTCCTGGCGATTCATCCAAGTAGTTCAGCATCAGCGCTAACCTGGATCCCAAATAGGAAAGCGCGCTCATCGAGTTCATTCATGAGAACCGGCACATCTTTGCACGGAAGCCTTCTGACATGCCAGGTGTACCGAGGGAACCCGCTGAGCACACACTTAATATAGATCCTAAGTTTAAACCGGTCAGGCAGTTTCTCCGCCGCTTCAATGAAGAAAGGCGTAAGGCTATTGGTGAGGAGGTAGCTCGGCTGTTGGCCGCAGGGTTTATTGTGGAGGTCTTTCACCCGGAGTGGCTGGCTAATCCGGTACTGGTTCTTAAGAAAAATGGCACTTGGCATATGTGTGTGGACTACACAGACTTGAACAAAGCTTGTCCAGCTGATCCCTTTGCCCTCCCTTGTATTGATCAGATTATTGATGCTACGACAGATTGTGGTCGTTTGTGTTTTCTGGATGCTTATTCTGGTTATCATCATATCAAAATGGCAGTTAAGGACCAGGAGAAGACAACTTTCATAACTCCCTTGGGAGCCTTCTACTATGTCTCTATGCCCATTGGGCTCAAGAGTGCCCAGGCGACTTATCAGCGTTGTGTTCAGAATTTTCTTCATAAGCAGATTGGGCGCAATATTCATGCATATGTGGATGATATTGTGGGAAAGTCCAGGAAGGAGGAAACATTGCTAGATGACTTGAAATAAACTTTTGACAACCTCCGGGTTTATAAGATGATGCTTAATCCAGACAAATGTGTCTTTGGTGTTCCGGCAGGCAAGCTCTTGGGTTTTCTGGTGTCTAACAGGGGCATTGAGGCTAATCCATAGAAGATCACAACTATCACCTCTCTGGCTAAACTGGCATGTATCAATGATGTTCAGCTTCTTGCGGGCCGGATTGCGGCTTTAAGCCGGTTTATCAATCGTCTTGGGGAGAACACTATCCCTTTATATCAGATGCTAAAGAAACCAGATGACTTTGTCTGGAGCGATGCGGTTGATAAAGCATTTGAGGATTTGAAAGGAGGCTGGAAAGGAGTATTCGGTTCAACGGCCGGTTTATTATATTAGTGAGGTGCTTATCGAATCGAAGCAGAGGTATCCGCATTGGCAGAAGCTGGTGTATGGGGTGTTTATGGCAAGCCGGAAGCTCAAACATTATTTTCATGGTCATCCTATCATAGTGGTTAGTTCAGCCCCTCTGGGAGATATCATCCAAAACAGAGAGGCGACTGGCCGGATTGCCAAGTGGGCTATTGAGCTTGGTCCTCACGGGCTCAAATACACACCTCGCACAACGATCAAATCTCAAGCACTTGTGGACTTGATCAATGATTGGATATAGTTGCAGGCACCAGAAGAAAAACCAGACAACACTTATTGGACTATTCACTTTGATGGGTCCACGCAATTGGAGGGCTCGGGGGCTGGAGTCATATTAACTTCCCCATGAGGTGACAAGTTTTGTTATGTTCTCCGTTTAATGTTCCCTTGCACTAACAATGCAGCTGAGTATGAGGCCTTACTCCATGGTCTACGGATGGCTAAGGAGATGAACTTAAGCCGGGTTAAGTGCTTCGGTGACTCGGACCTGGTGGCTCAGCAGGTATCTGGCACTTGGGATTCTAAGGATCCACCTATGGTTGCATATCGACGGGAGGTGGACATAGTGGCTGGTCATTTCAAAGTTATCAAGTTGACCATATAGACCGGCGGATGCTTTAAGTCGTCTAGGCTCTCAGCGTAAACCGCTGCCACCTAATGTCTTCCTCGACGTACTTCATAATTCGTCGGTCAAAATACCTACAGAGGAGGAGTTGGCTATTCCTGACCCGGAGGCCCAGTTGGTGGCGGCTTTGCATGTTATACCGAATTGGATGGTCCCGTACCTGGCTTACATGAACCAGGGCTAGTTACCAGATGATGAAACCTTGGCCCGGCAGATAATCCGGTGATCGAAGTCAATGACCATTATCAACGAGGAGCTGCATCATTACAACTTCACAGGAGCAATTCAACGTTGTGTATCTCCTCAAGAGGGTTGTGAGATTTTGCGAGAAATCCACAAAGGAGATTGTGGTCACCATGCCGGTTCAAAATCCTTGGTGGCTAAGGCTTTTCGTCACGGCTTCTACTGGTTGACAGCTCATGCTGAAGCTGAGGATTTAGTAAAAAGGTGTGACGGTTGTCAGAAATTTGCACGCCGCGCTCATGTTCCGGCTCAGGAGTTGAGAATGATTCCAATCACTTTGCCATTTGCAACTTGGGGGCTAGATATGGTTGGACCTTTTAAGAGGTCCAAGGACAAAAAGACACACATGTTGGTGGCGGTTGATAAGTTACCAAGTGGGTAGAGGCAGAGCCAGTCAGTAAGTGTGATGCAGCCACGACGGTTCAATTCATTAAAAAGGTGATATTCCGGTTTGGTTGTCCACACAACATTATAATTGATAACGGTACTAATCTGTCCAAGGGCGATATGGAGGAATCTTGTCAACGTGAGCACATTCGGCTTGATGTAGCGTCAGTGGCTCACCCCCAGTCTACTGGTCAAGCAGAGAGGGCAAATCAAGAAATTTTGATAGGCATTAAACCCCGGCTTCTGGTTCCTTTAAAGCGGATGGCGGGTTGTTGGGTGGAGGAGTTACCTTCTGTGTTATGGAGTATCAACACCACACCAAATAGATCGACGGGTTACACGCCTTTCTTCATGGTTTATGGAGCAGAGGCGGTTCTTCCTAGTGACATCCGTCATGACTCGCCCCGGGTGGCGGCTTACTTTGAAGCTGAGAATTAGAAAGCACGTCAGGACTCACTGGACTTGTTAGATGAGGAGCGTGATTTAGCAGCAGCATGTTAGGCGATTTATCAACAAGATCTATGATGTTATCACAGCCGCCGGGTTAAGACCAGAACTTTTCAAGAGGGCGATCTTGTGCTCTGGCTCATCCAGGATTAGACTGATATGCACAAGTTATCCCCACCTTGGGAAGGGCCTTTTGTGGTCAGCAAAAATTTGCACAATGGATCATACTACCTTATCGATGTTCAAGAGCATAAATACTCACGCAAATCGGAGGAGGAGACCCAGCGGCCATAGAACATAGCTCTTCTTCGGCCTTACTATACTTGAGCCACAGGCTCTTCTTATGTACATACTTATGACAATGTATATATTATATAATAAACCGAAGCCTTAGCTAAAGCAGGGTCTATATTCTTTTTTACATCATGTGTGGTTCCATGGGGGCTTCTACTTACAAAGCGGAGTTCTATTAACCCGGCCTATAAAGCTACACAGATATGAAGGAAATCACTAGGGGGCTTGGTCGTATCCGAACCATAGCCACACCTCTTGATGGGCTTAAGACCAAAGAGGGAAATCACTAGGGGGCTTGGTTGTATTTATACCATAGCTACACCTTTTGATAGGCTTAAAGCCAAAAGGAAATTATGTGGAACCAAAGAGAGTCTGTTGCATAAAGCACAACTCAAACATAGGTAACCACTGAGCATAGCTCAAATATTACTTGGGGGCTCCTTGCTTCTCAAAGAACAACGAGCTTGCACCCTGGTAATAGCTATCAAGCCAGCCTTGGAAGCCAGGTGTATTCACCTAATACCCCGGGTTATCCTGCCTCTTTAACTAAGCCACTCCGTCTAGGTAAACCTGGTATGACCCATCGAATGTTTGACAAGTCAATCTCATAGATCCTGAACTTGTCAAAGTTAAAACGGTGATTGGTTAAAGATTGAGGTCGATCTTAAAAGGCTTTGCAAAATGGTTTAGCTCAGCGGCCTGGTAGCCCATAAAAAGCCTTGCATATTTCTTTTGGATTTGTTGTTTTTAAAACATCTTCTGATAAGGGATTTATGAATATTTTCTGATAAACCGGTGTTTATTACAACCCGGTGTGGCTTTCAACGCTCAGTTGTCAGTATATGATCAGTTTTAAACCGGCAGTATGTTGCTCCGGTCTGGTTTTGACTAGATGTCACCAGCATTATACGAACAAACCGGTGGTTATCATAACCAGCAAGAGGGAAAGGAGTCATCAATACTCCAAATTGGTGTTTTCACCCTTAATATACCAACGGTTGGACAGCCAACAAGATATATCACATAGCAAGTTAAATAAAAGCCATAATGGACAATGCATATAAATCGCAAAGGCATGGCAAGTTCTCAGTATCAAGCGAGGCAAACATGCTCGATGGCATGACAAATAAAGTGTTCATGCTATCCTATTACAAGGCGCTTTAAACAGCCTAAATTGAACAATTGTTTTAATAAGAGTGACAGACTGCAACTGATAAATCGGCCTCCAGTTTATGATTCCTCATCTGGATGGCTTGAAGATTGAGGGTCATTTTGAATGGTCGCATTCTCCTCATCCCTACCCAGTCGCTGGAAATCAATCGTTGACTAATCGATTCTAGTTAAGGCTCGAAAAACGACTTCTTCATGAATAAGGTTGGAAGGGTCAATGTCAGGAGCATAAGTATGATTACGGATTGGCAGAACAAGATCTTCTACATTATGAATCAGCGCGGGCTATCCTTTCCCCTCAAAATCGTAAACCGGTTGGAAATGAGATAGATCTGTATCATCTGCCAATTTGCTTGCTATAGGCCACATCTCCTTTGTCAGCCTTCGGAGATCGTCATTATTGAAATATGAACCGTCTTCCTTCACACCAGGATAGCCTTTGACGATATCTGTCGGTTCAAGATCTGGAATCCACTCCTTAGCCCGAATTAGGGCGGTCAGCGCACCGGACCTTGCAGTTGATCTCTTCAGTTCATCCAACCGGGCAGGCAGCATGGCTAGCTTTTCGATGGTTTCTTTTATCAGCGTTGGAGGAGGCTTGTTATAAGTAGTTGTGCAAATCGCTCCCTGGGATCCAGAATACAGTTGTTCTATCAAAGTATAGAACGCTTTAAGCTTCATCTGCATGTCGGAGCCAAGATGAGTAATGTGGGCCCCTGTCATGGTAAAACATCAGTAAACCGGTCATTGATAAGATATTATGAATTAGAAAAACTTCATGAGAGGGTACTCACCAAACACAACAGAAATCATAGCATTAATCTGCCGCTTTAAGCCTGTCAGTTCTTCAACCACCCGCTTCAGGGTTGCTTCTGTGTCTTCGGCCTTTTTTGTTCAACTGGCCTTTTTCTGTCTCCTAGTCTGCACGCTCTTTGTTAAAGGTTTGTTTCAGCTTCTCCATGGCTGCTAAGGCATTTGTCAGCTCTTCCTTGGCCTTGGAAGCCTATGCTTGCTGAGATTTAACATTCTCATGAAGGTCAGCGGTTTGAGCATCCTTCTTACTCAGCTCGGCCTACAAAGGCAAGATATATCATCAATGGGCTATGAAGTACCAAGCGTATAACAAGTTATGCACTATGTACTTGGGGGCTAATGCCTATTTGCTTTGTCATCAAAATATTTTTTGCAAGTCTCAAGTACAATGCAAGCATTATCTTTGACACTTGGGGGCTAATGTACATCTGTTCAAAGTTGAAGCATTGATTCAAGACCTGGTTTACCTTGGAAAGATAAACCGTCCTTGGGGGCTACACAGATGGAAACTATAGGAATACAATGATAAAGTACCGGTTTATTTCCAAGGATCACCTGACATATGGAGGATAAGCATGCAAGGATTGAGGTATTACAAAGTCCCAATTTAAGATTGCTATCATAAACCGGCCCTTGGGGGCTACTTGGGTTGGTATTTACAAATTGGATTTACGAAAGGAAAAGTGATGAAAATACCTCATAGCGCTCCTTCAATAGATTTACCAAACCGGCCTCATAATCACGGTTTGAGTGCAGAAAGTTTAGGAAACCAGAATGGAGCTCTTGAGGACTAAGATGGGCATAGCTGGATAAATCGGTGCTCCATTTGCCTTTCTCCATAGCAGCACACTCTTCCTTGGCACTATGTTTTGCCAAAATAACAGGATCGCCAGGAGAGGTGTGACCAATACCAGTAATGATAACCTCGCCTTCTTTGTCTCCAGTAGCCTTTTCTGGAGTTGATGAAATGTCGGTAGTTCTCACTGGACTAGAAGGTCTGTCATCAGTCCGGATTGGATTTGCCGGTTCATCATCAGGCACAGCAGTATCAGCTTCTGCTTGTTCATTAGTGTTATGATCTTGAGGGGGTGGTTCATCAAATGTGGCTTTAGTATTTGGACCCTCCGGTTCAGCAGTTTGCTCCGGTTCAATAACCACCTGGTCTTCGGGCGGATTATTCACCCGAGCCTTTTTACTGGGTTTGGCTTTGGCTCTAAACAGAAGAAGATGCAAAGGTTAGCATACCATATAATGTATGAAACATCAAAAGAAGGGGTTGAAGTACTTACCCAGCTACGGTTTTGAGAGGAGGGAGTTGGGTCGTTGTTGACTCGCCAGAGGATGAAGGAGGCGTCACCTGATAATTCGAATCGGATGGATTAAGAGGTTGTCGGAAATAGCCTGCCTTGGGATAAGAAGTGTCAGAAGTGGGTGAGACCTCAGATCAGCGTTTTCGAACCGGGGTGTCCGGTAAACCGGTCGAAGTGACCTTTTGACCGCTGTGCTGGGTTGTGCGACGAGCCTCGTGTTGTTGTTTCTTCAAAATAAATGTTGGATCCAAGTGAGCAAGAGGATGAGAAAAACTTACTTTCTGGACTGCTTGACAGATTTTTTGTGTTGGTAGAGAGTCTGAACTGGAGGAAAGGATAATTACCTCTGCATTGTCAGCTTGGCTGCCCTCAACGTCCTCGTGATAAGTATCACTGTCAATGAGATGCATGAAAAGTGAACCAAGTGAATCAAGTTCTACCTCAACTTCCGGTTCATCCGGGTTGTTATCCAGTTCTAAACTGATGCATTCAGATGCCTTCCTCTTTGTGGTTTTCTTGACGGCTTTTGTTTTAGGACGGGAAGGCTTTGCCGCTTTTTCTTGAGGTTTCTTTTTTCTAGAACGGATCATCACCCTGTTTAAAAATAAGCAGAGGGTATTCAAAGATTGTACAGTCTAAAGATACCAAGTGTAAAGCGGAAGAACAATACTTACAGCAGGCGGTTTTTTTTGCGTGTAAAAGGTGTTTAATCCGGTTTGGCGACAGACAACTTCCGATTCGTTCAATATTTTCTTGACAGACTTAGTGACTTCTTCATCTGTTAGCTGAATATTGATATGATGTTGGGAGTCCTCTACTTCGCCAGTATACTCGCACATTAAGCCAGAGCGGCGACTTAATGGCATGATACTCCAAGATATCCAGCAACGGACGAAGTCTACACCTGTTAAACCATTGGCCAAGAAGGCTCTCAGCTTGGCGAGTTGAGGTGCGTACGGGGCCCGTTCTTGGGCACATAGTCATTGTGGAAGTGGATGAGTATTGGCAAGCCGGTGGGCACGGTAGCCCGGTAGAGGGTTCTCATCTTCAGGGGAGGTGTCTCTACAGTAGAACCAAGTTTGATTCCATTCTTTGGGGTGACTGTGCAGCTTGGCATGAGGGAATTCACCCTCTTTTCTTTTCTGAATAGAGACGTCACCGAGTTCAGTATTGGGTACATCTACAAACTCAGTGCGACGGTTCAGATGGAAGAAATCTCGGAACAACTCAACAGTTGGTTCTTCTTGTAGATACACTTCACAAAAAACTTGAAATTTGCATATATTGGATACTGAGTTGGGTCCAATATCTTAAGGGTGGAGTTGAAAGCTGGCAAGCACATCCCGGAAAAACTTCAATTCGGGCGGTTTAAAGCCACGGCCTATGTGATCAACAAACACAACTACTTCACCCTGCTTGGGAGTAGGAGGATTCTTTGGTCCAAGAACTCGCCACCGGATTTCATTTTTCTTTGGTAAGGTACCGATCTTGACCATTCCATTCAGTTGCTCCTCTGTAACCCGGGAGGGAGCCCAGTTGCAGGAATAAAACTGCTTGGCCACTGCAAGTGAAAAGCTGGAAAGAAATACCGGTTTACAATTCATTCATGGTGATGCATAAGGTACAACAGGACAAAGGAATCCAAGTATGTGAAATTGGGGAACCGGAGGCTGATACAATTATGAATGACAAAGCGATAAGCGGAAACAGAGATATACGCACCTCAACTGGGATAAAAGGGATTGCCGGTTTACAAATGGGACTAATGGTATATAATAGATTACTCTCTACAAGGGTAAATAGCCTATGTGATAAAGAAGGTACAGATCTAAGGCAAGAACGACTAAGTAAGATAAAACTGGTTTCACAAGATTGCATTGAAATTTTGGATCTACCGTAAGTAAGGAAAAGGAAAAATATTGAGACTTAAAAGTTTGGTCCCGAATCAGTTCACAAAAGGTCCAGATCACGTTATGGTGTGTTTATGGTTTGGAGCAAATGGTTGAGATAAGGAGTTTCATAGCTACTATGCGGAACACATCAAGATCAAGCTCTGTTATCTATGAGTTGACGAAGAAGACGAGGAGATAGAGATGAACCCGCATGAACCCTAATGGATCTATAGAGGAAAGAGGAGAGGCTTACAACAGCGGTTGAGGTAGCAGAGATGCTCCGCGTTTTTCTGATGCAACCAGGTTGATGCAGCAGCCAACGGAGATGCAAAGGTGGAGTTCGACGACGGCGGCGGCGGTCGGGTGCAGGGCGTCGTGAGGAGGAAGAAGTGAAGAGACGAAGGGGGAAAAGAAAATGACCCTTGGTCCTATTTATAAGTTAAGTGGAGAGGTGAATCGAGGAGCTTGGATATTGGATACCTAACAGAGCGGTCGCCTCGATTGTCGGAGGCTCATTAACTGAAGGTGAGATGTATCATTTTCAAATAACAAAGTGATGTCATGGCGATTTACCATGATCCTGGAGTATGACGTCACAACAGTTTACAAGATCAAAGTGAAGATGCAAAGGAGGAATTTTTCTAAGTGTTGAAGATTGACATGAACAAGTTCAAATCAATCTGGGGCCTAATGTTGGGGATATTACTACTGGATGTAAACCGGACATGAGTAGCCGGGTTCACTCTATGAAGATTAGAAGCCCATGAAGACGTAAGGATGGTGGCGCTTTACAAAGGCCCAAGGCCCAAAGGCGGGTTAAGGCCTGTAGATGTAAATTGACTTTCTCATGCAACTTGTATTGTAAGATAGGAAGGATAGAGACCGAGCCGGACATGTTTATGATCCGGCCTCGGGACTCTGTAAACCGGCGGGCGTCAACCTGTGTATATAAAGGGACGACATGACAGCAGTTTAGAGACGACACACAACAACTCGAGAGCTAGGCAAAGCGGATTCGCTCCCTGGTCATCGAAACCTTAGCAATACCAAGACAACTAGACGTAGGCTTTTACCTTCATCGAAGGGGCCGAACTAGTATAAAACTCTCGTGTCCCTTGTCCAGTTTAACCCCTTTAATATAACCCGTAGCGATGGTTCCACGACTAAGTCCTTTCACGAGGACATCTGTCGTGACAAAACCACGACAGTTGCGGTGGACGACGACGTCGGGGTATCGGGTCCAGCGTGATGGGGGAGAGCGGGGGCTGATGGGTCGAATGGGGTGGCACACAAAGGACACCGGGGTTTCATGGCTAGTGAGGAGGTAGTTTTGGCGCCCACGTAGAACAAATAGGGAATTGGGTGGGGGCCGGGGGAGCTATGGGGGAACCATGTGTTTGGTCTAGGACGCGCTTGTCTTTTTATAGATGGGACGCACTTGTTTGAAATTTGGGGAAAGTATAAAATTTACCCCCCTCTTAAATTTTGAACCTACTGCGGGTCGGGTGTAGGACGGTAATCCCAGGTGTCCCAAATAGTGGGCGGGAGTGATTTCGGCCGAGCGCATGTGTGCTTAGGCGGCCACGGTGTATGAATGTTTTCCGGAGGGGGTTGCATGGCGTCTAGATGAAGTTACAAACCTACCCTAGACCTTTGGACGTCAGGCCGGTAGGTTTCACAGGTCGGAGTTAGAAAAGTAATTTCCTTCTGCCAAACATTGGTCTCACACGGTTTCGAGTGAGTAGAGGCTCTTTTGGCGCTTCGTTCGAAATTTTGAAACAGAAGCATTCACGTTTAGAGTACTCTTGAACTTTGAGGATTGACCTAAATAGAGAACGTTAGATTTGACCTTGTATGTTTGAAAACCTCATTAAATTATGCGCTTCTTTTTGAAATTTTGACTCTTGAAAATCCTATAACTACGATTATTTTGGAATGGAGGAGGTAAATTTGAATCTTTTTGTACACGATTATATATATATATATATATATATATATATAGGAGTAGGATTTTCTACAAGTGCTTGCCACAGAACTAGTTAAGGGTTTCAACGGTGCAAAAGTTCTCAAAAATTCTGAAAAAAATACTGAACCAACACACCTATAATATAACATGATCCAACGGAGGGATTAAAAAATATGACTGTGGCAAGCTATGGTAGACACAGTTTTACCTATATATATATAGGGTGGGTCTATTCTAATAACACCCCTTAAGACCTTGTTCTAATAACAATTCCGCCTTATTCTGATAACACCTACAACCCGCACCGGTAGCTACAGACTAACTATGATAGAATTGCACCGCACAAAAATCCCTACTCCCACCTAATCCTATCGCCCCTTCCCATTCTCCTCTTCTCTGCTCCTCAACCCACGGCAGCCGCCCCACCTTCCCCGAATCCTCTCTCTCTCCCCCACGACCTCCCGGTTCCAGCGTCGCGCCGCCGCCCCACCTGCCTACCTCGCGCCACCACCCCTTCCCCCGCGCCGCCGCCATCTGCCTACCCCGTGCCGCCGGCTACCTGACTACCCCGCGCAGCCCACTTTCCCCCGCGCGCCACCCCACCTTCCTATGCCGCGCCGCTGAGCCGCCTCGTTTCCCTGCACCGCCGCCCATGAGCTTCCCCCAACTCCGCCACCTTCCTCCGGCGAAGCCCACCAGGCCACTACCCCGCCACCACCTTCCTCCCTGGTTCTTTATTCCCCGCCGGATCGGCGCACCACGGCTCCCCTCGTGGCTTCCCCCACCAGTGGATCTGATGCACCTACGGGAAATCACCGGATCCATGCCGTGTCGTCCTCCCACGTCTTCCCAACAATGGATGCGCCTGGCGGGGCCGGTCAGCACGGGGGTCGCCGGTGACTCTCTCCTGCCCGTTCCACCACCTCCTCCCTCCCATCCCGCTGCATCCAACTCGGGCTTCTTCCTCTTCGACCACGGCCCAAAATCCCTTCCCCGAGGTCCTCTTCTCTATTCATGGCCAGACGCAGGCCGGGGCATCATCTCCGTCCTCCGCCAAGATTCACGGTCACCGCGCCACCCCTCCCCCCTCTAAGGCCATGCGCCCCTTTGCCGCCATTGACGGCGAGGTCAACGGACAAGGCCGTGGCCACCTCACTCTTCCTCTCTGTGCTCCACCTTGATGCCCGGTGAGCAGCTCCATTAGCTCTGCCGTGGGACGTCGACGTTGCCGTCATAAGCACCAAAGGCGCAGCGCTGTGCTGCAGTTCAATTGCCGTTGGAGTTTGCTACCCCTGGAGTTGCCTTTTTTGCTGCGTTGTGTACGTACAGTCAAAAAAACTCTGCAGTCAGCTATTGTTTTCTTGTGGTTCCGTTTTGTTATTTTTGTAGAGACAAAAGAGGACCAGCAATAGAAAAGGGAAACAAAGTGAAGTGCGCACCCCGGATGAGACTAAAATGGAACATAATTCCCCAACGACAAAAGCTGCAGTGCGGCTACCGCACGGTTGAAGTTCAACAATAATTTTGTTGTTTTTCCGGATTTTGCTTGGGCGTCCTCCCAGGTCAGTAGTCCACTGACGAGACAGCTCGTGGTCGGATGTGGTCGCAATTCGCTTCTAGGATGTAGTACTGATAGTTTGGATGCCTTTTTTTGTTATAAAAAAATTAAGTGCAATGCGGTTCAGTTAACTCATTTTTTAGGAGAAGACGAAGATAAAGTGCACTGCACATTTTTGTTGAGCCTAAAAATGCTGAATTGCACATCTAGGTTCTAGAGAAAAAGGTGCAGTGCCCTAGTCTCAAGCGGTAGTCCACTTTTCTCACTTTCGAGGTTCACTGCTCACATTCCGGGAAGCTCGCTATATTTCTGTTTTGTTCTGGGGGTGTTCATACAGAAAGGCAATATTCAGTTTGTAATTATTTGAAGAAATCTCATGTAGTTCATTGTATGAAGACTTGTTGTTTGCTATGTAAAAACACAAGGAAAACAAGCAATGCAGTACACTAGCCTCGAGAGTGCAGTCCCAATGCATTAGTAAAAAATAGTTACAAATTTAAAAACTATTGCATTTCTCTTGCCTTGTCATGTAATTCAAAAACATGAGAAAAATCTCGTTTTAGAAGTTCACTCCATGCGGTTCAGTTATGCTCGAATTGAAGCACGGATCACTTCCTCATCTTTAAAAAATTTACGTCCCATAAAAAAGAAATCATGCAGTCCGCTATCCCGTCTAATGCAGTGTGCTTTTCAGTCTAAAAGCAGTGCGGTTTTCTTCCTCGTCTTCAATAATTTACGTGCCACAAAAAAGAAATTATGCAGGTCGCTTCCCCGTCCGATGCAGTGCGGTTTTCATTCTGAAGCAGTGCGGTCGGACATGTGATGTTGTTTATCCCGTAAGTGCAAAAAAAATTGTTAAGGAAGCAAAAAAGTAATGCCGTTCACTTCTTGATAGTGTTGTGGTTCATTTATACCCGATGTGAAGTGCACTCTACTTTCTCGTCCTTGAAAAAATATACGTTTGAATAAAAGAAACCATGTCGTTCTCTTACCCTCTGATGCAGTGTGGTTTTTCATTTGATGCAGTGCGGTTTTCAGTCGGATGAAGTACCCACGTCGATTTCGGTGTCAAGAAAAAACAAAGTGTCCGCATTTCGGTAATTTGAAAATCCTCTTAAACCGTAAAGAATTACAGAGAGTGTTCTACATGAAAAAGTTGTACCTCGTCGATATCTTTCCAACGGTGTATCGTTTGAATCATTCTGATCAGCGGTTTGTAAAAATTTCACGAAAAACGGCCGCTGCCACTCGTCGTCCACCGCATGATTTTCAAAATTAACTTAAAACCATAAGGAATCTCAAAAACATTTCAACATATGAATGTTGCGCCTCATCCATAGCTTTTCAATGGTATATTACACGCCTTGTTTCGACAAACGGTTAAAAAACTGGAGCGAAAACAGTACCGAAAATTTGAATTTTTTTGAAAAAGAATTTCGCGATTTAGTAAATATTTAACTGCTCTTAAACCATAATGAATTAGAGAAAATAATAGTTACGAAAAAGAGCGCCTCAACGATATCTATCCAACGGTGTATCATTTGCCTCATTCCAAGGAGCGGTTTAGAAAAAAGCAAAAAAAACGCTCGCTGCCACTCTTTGTGGGCCGCACCATTTTTGAAATTGCTCTTAAACCGTGGGGAATCTCGAAAAGTGTTCAACATGGCGAAGTTGCGCATAATCGGTAGCTTCCCAACAATATATTACACGCCTCGTTCCGATAAAGGTTAAAAAATTAGAGCGAAAACAGTACCAAAAAACACTACGCGCAGTTTTTTCCGACATGAAGTTCACTAGTCTCTTGCTAAAGAAAGTGCAGTGCCCTCGCGTTGAGAATGCAGTCGAAAGTGTTATCAGAATAACTATTCTGATAATATTATCAGAATAGACGGGCTGTGTATTTATATATATATAATAATAATAATAATAATAATAATAATAATAATAATAATAATAATAATAATAATAATAATAATAATAATAATAATAATAATAAAGCACAGATTGACTCCGTGGTTTCACCGTCACAATACGTTTCCTTCCCATGAATTTACGCTTTCAGTTTTTTCACCTATATTATTTTCTATATCCGAGGTGGTACTATTGCTTCTTCCCAACAAGTGGGATCGAACTCACAACCTCCACACCAAACCTAA
This sequence comes from Triticum aestivum, assembly GCF_018294505.1. Classification (NCBI taxonomy): domain Eukaryota; kingdom Viridiplantae; phylum Streptophyta; class Magnoliopsida; order Poales; family Poaceae; genus Triticum; species Triticum aestivum. The sequence goes on along the minus strand of NC_057803.1, from coordinate 291,792,963 downwards.
CAAGCCGTCGCCAGTTTAGCTGGGATGCGTTTGTGTTCGAATAAAAGGTTTCACACCTGTCAAATAGTCCCAGGTGGCCGATGCAAAATAATTCTGGACTAAGCTGGATCGCGACATATGAGAATACAATGTTGATTAATCTATTAAATAGTCCCACCTTCACTTATATCTTTCGGAGTAGTTTGTCATTTGCTCTAGTGCTTCACTTATATCTTTTAGAGCATGGTGGTTGTTTTATTTTGAAGAAATAGATGAACTCTCATGCTTCACTTAGATTATTTTGAGAGTCTTAAATAGCATGGTAATTTGCTTAAAATCCTAATATGCTAGGTATTCAAGAATAATAAAATTCTCTTACGAGTGTGTTGAATACTAAGAGAAGTTTGATACTTGATGATTGTTTTGAGATATGAGGATGGTAATATTAGAGTCATGCTAGTTGAGTAGTTGTGAATTTGACAAATACTTGTGTTGAAGCTTGTGATTCCCGTAGCATGCACGTATGGTGAACCGTTATGTGATGAAGTCGGAGCATGATTTATTTATTGATTGCCTTCCTTATGAGTGGCGGTCGGGGACGAGTGATGGTCTTTTCCTACCAATCTATCCCCCTAGGAGCATGCACGTAGTACTTTGTTTTGATAACTAATAGATTTTTGCAATAAGTATGTCAGTTCTTTATGACTAATGTTGAGTCCATGGATTATACGCACTCTCACCCTTCCACCTTTGCTAGCCTCTCTAATAACGCGCACCTTTTGCCGGTATATTGTGACGCCCCTGATTCAATCGTACACTAATCATACACGCAAACGTGTACCATCAAGATCAGGGACTCATGGGAAGATATCACAACACAACTCTACAAATAAAATAAGTCATAAAAGCATCATATTACAAGCCAGGGGCATCGAGGGCTCGAATACAAGAGCTCGATCATAGACGAGTCAGCGGAAGCAACAATATCTGAGTACAGACATAAGTTAAACAAGTTTGCCTTACGAAGGCTAGCACAAACTGGGATACAGATTGAAAGAGGCGTAGGCCTCCTGCCTGGGATCCTCCTAAATTACTCCTGGTCGTCGTCAGCGGGCTGCATGTAGTAGTAGGCACCTCCCGAATAGTAGTAGTCGTCGTTGATGGTGGCGTCTGGCTCCTGGGCTCCAACGTCTGGTCGGAACAATCGAGTATAGAAAGGGGAAAAGGGGGAGCAAAGCAACCATGAGTACTCATCCAAAGTACTCGCAAGCAAGGAGCTACACTACATATGTCTGCATTGGTATCAAATGGAATAAGGGTATCATATGTGGACTGAACTGTAGAATGCCGGAATAAGAGGCGGATAGCTAGTCCTGTCGAAGACTACGCTTCTGGTAACCTCCATCTTGCAGCAGGAGAAGAGAGTAGATGGTAAGTTCACCAAGTAGCATTGTGTAGCATAATCCTAACCGATGATCCTCCCCTCATCGCCCTGTGAGAGAGCGATGACCGGTTGTATATGGCACTTGGAAGGGTGTGTTTTATTAAGTATCATGTTCTAGTTGTCATAAGGTTAGGGTACAACTCCAAGTCATCATGTTACCGAAGATCACGGCTATTCGAATAGATTAACTTCCCTGCAAGGGTGCACCACATAACCTAACATGCTCGATCCCATTTGGCTGGACACACTTTCCTGGGTCATGCCCGGCCTCGGAAGATCAACACGTCGCAGCCCTACCTAGGCACAACAGAGAGGTCAGCACGCCGACTAAACCCTATGGCGCAGGGGTCTGGGCCCATCGCCCTTTGCACACCTGCACGTTGCGAACGCGGCCGGAGAGCAGACCTAGCAACCTCCATTACAAAGAAAGTTGTCTTACGCGGTCCAACCCGGCGCGCGCCGCTCAGTCACCAATGTCACGAAGGCTTCGGCTGATACCACGACGTCGAGTGCCCATAACTGTCCCTGCGTAGATGGTTAGTGCGTATAGGCTAGTGGCCAGACTCAGATCAAATACCAAGATCTCATTAAACGTGTTATCTCGAAATAACCGCAAACGCCGACTAGGGCCAGGGCCAGGCCCACCTCTCTCCTAGGTAGTCTCAACCTGCCCTGTCGCTTCGCCACAAAGATCCAAACAGAGGGCCTTTGGGACAAAGGTCCTTTCAGCCCCCAATCCGTGAATCACTCGCGGGTGCTCCACAAGCCGACCCGTCTTTAGTCACCACATGTATCATGTATAAAGTATATAGTATATACCCGTGATCACCTCTCGAGTGATCACGGCCCGATAGTATAGCATGGCAGACAGACAAGAATGTAGGGCCACTGATGATAAACTAGCATCCTATACTAAGCATTAGGATTGCAGGTAAAGGTAACAACAGTAGTAGCAAGGACAGGCTATGCATCAGGATAGGAATAACGGAAAGCAGTAACATGCTACACTACTCTAATGCAAGCAGTATAGAGGAGAGTAGGCGATATTTGGTGATCAAGGGGGGGCTTGCCTGGTTGCTCTGGCAAGAGAGAGGGGTCGTCAACACCATAGTCATACTAGGTAGCAGCGGCGTCGGTCTCGGTGTCTAGCGAGAGAAGAGGGGGAAGAAACAATAAATATTAAGCAAACATATGCATAGCGATGCATGACATGACAAGTATTCGGACAGATGAACCGGAGGGGGAAAGTTGCGTGTTTGCTATGCTAGGGATGCGTGGCGGACGAATGGGTTGCGTATCCGGATTCATCTCGTCGTTCTGAGCAACTTTCATGTTGAAAATAATTTAATCCGAGTTACGGATTAAAAGATATGATTTTCTAAAGATTTTATTAATTTCTGGAATTTAATTAATTATTTAATTTAGTTAAAAATGGATTTATGACATCAGCATGAGGTCATGCTGACATCAGCAGTCAACAGGGTTGACTGGTCAACCGGACCAGTGGGTCCCACTGGTCAGTGACACATTTTAATTAAACATTTTAATTACCCTAATTAATATTAATTAGGGAGTGGGCCCCACTGTCATACTAATTAATTAGCTAATTAACTAACCATGTTAATTAGATAACTAATGTTTAATTAGTTTAATTAGTTGTTTAGTTTAGTTAATCAAAATTAATTAAGTTAATTATTTCTTTAGTTAATTAATTAATTATTTTTATTTTTATTTTATATAATTTTTTAATTCCTTTTTATAAACGTTCTGGGCGCTGGGGCCCGCGTGTAAGTGGCCCGGGGCCTTAACGGGCGCCGGGCGTTGGGCGGATCGGGCGATGAGCGCCAGCCCGATAGGGCACTGCGGGGCAGCGGGAGAAGGTGCGGGCGCTCGGCTTGGCGCCGGTGGCCGTGGCCGCGGCCAGAGCGCGCGGGGGGGGGGGGGGCTCGTCGGGATCTGTTCGGCAGGAGGCGCCGATGGGGGAGGCACGCGCAAGGCGTGTTGCAGCAACAGGGGGGAAGCAGGGCGGCGGTGGCGAGGTCCGGCTGGCATGGTCATGGCAATGGTGGGCGAAGCCGGCGCAGCCTGGCGGCATGGAGGCGACGGCAAGCAGCGGCAGAGGCGGGGCGGGACGGAGCGAGGCGCAGGCCACGACGAGGGAGCAAGGTCGGGGCGCAAGCGAGGAGGTTCGGCAGGGGTGGACGCGAGTGACGCAGGCGTGGCCGGCGCGGGTGCGCGCCAGGGAGGCCAGGGCACGGCGCGTGCGCGAGCAGGCAGCGCAGGGATGTGGCCAGGGGCGCGATGAGCGCGCGCACGGGCGTGGGAGCGGAGCGGGCGACGGGTGGCGTGGTGGCCGCGAGCAGCAGCAGGGGGGTCACGGGCGGCGCGAGCGTGTGCGTGAGGCGGCGATGCGAGGCGAGGAGCGCATGGTCGGGGGACGGCGAGCAGGTACAGGGGAAGGAGAGGAGGGCCACGGCTCATGGCGGGGAGCAGGGTCCGGGGCAGTGGGGGTCGAGGAGGAGGTTGGGGATGACACGACGGAGAGGGGCAGACCGGTGGGGGAGTCCGGCGAGGCGGCGCGTGCTCCTGACGGCGGCGGGCGACGAGTGCCTCCTCCCTCGATCCCGATCCAGTCGGGGGAGAGGGGAGATATTTTTGGGGAGTGGGGGAGTGTCGGTGGGTTGACTGGGGGGAGTGGGGGTTACGAGGAGAGGGGGTGGGCCGGCCAGGTGGGTGGCCCAATGGCCTGCTGGGCCGAAGCCCAGTGGGGGGGGTGTTTCCCCTTTTTTGTTAGCTTTCTGTTTTTATATTTTTTATTTCTCTTTTTCCTTTTCTGTTTTAAATCAATTTAAAACATTTATGCATTTTCTAAACATGTGTTTTCTTCACCATAATTAACTATGTAATATTATGCACAAACTGAACATTTTTGTGTTAACGTTTGTAAACTTTTATTATTAACTTTATTTTTAAATTTGAACGTGACTCGGTTTTGAGCTAACGGCAGACTATCAACAGTAACTGTGGTGATGTGGCATGATTAGCGTTGGATTACTGTAGGACGATTATCCGGGCGTTACATATATTCACCCACCATTTACCTTCCTCAAAACTGCCACCACACCTACCTATTATGGCATTTCCATAGCCATTCTGAGATAGATTGCCATGCAACTTTCCACTGTTCCATTATTATGACACGCTTCATCATTGTCATATTGCTTTGCATGATCATGTAGTTGACATCGTATTTGTGGCAAGGCCACCGTTCATAATTCTTTCATACATGTCACTCATGCATCATTGCACATCCCGGTACACAGCCAGAGGCATTCATATAGAGTCATATTTTGTTCTAAGTATCGAGTTGTAATTCTTGAGTTGTAAGTAAATAAAAGTGTGATGATCATCATTATTAGAGCACTGTCCCAGTGAGGAAAGGATGATGGAGACTATGATTCCCCCACAAGTCGGGATGAGACTCCGGACGAAAATTAAAAAATAAAAGAGGCCAAAGAAGCCCAAATAAAAAAATAGAGAAAAGAGGCCATAAAAAAGAGAGAAGGCCCAAAAAAATGATATAAAAAGAGAGAAGGGGCAATGCTACTATCCTTTTACCACACTTGTGCTTCAAAGTAGCACCATGATCTTCATGATAGAGAGTCTCCTATGTTGTCACTTTCATATACTAGTGGGAATCATTATAGAACTTGGCTTGTATATTCCAATGATGGGCTTCCTCAAAATGCCCTAGGTCTTCGTGAGCAAGCGAGTTGGATGCACACCCACTTAGTTCTTTTGTTGAGCTTTCATATACTTATAACTCTAGTGCATCCATTGCATGGCAATCCCTACTCACTAACATTGATATCTATTGATGGGCATCTCCATAGCTTGTTGATACGCCTAGTTGATGTGAGACTATCTTCTCCCTTTTTGCCTTCTATTCCACCTATCCTCTCCACAACCACCATTCTATTCCACCTATAGTGCTATATCCATGGCTCACGCTCATGTATTGCGTGAAGATTGAAAAAGTTTGAGAATATCAAAAGTATGATACAATTGCTTGGCTTGTCATCAGGGTTGTGCATGATTTAAATACTTTGTGTGGTGAAGATAGAGCATAGCCAGACTATATGATTTTGTAGGGATAGCTTTCTTTGGCCATGTTATTTTGAGAAGACATAGTTGCTTGGTTAGTATGCTTGAAGTATTATTATTTCTATGTCAATATGAAATTTTATCTTGAATCTTTCGGATCTGAATATTCATCCCACAATTAAGAAGAATTACATTGAAATTATGCCAAGTAGCACTCCGCATCAAAAATTCTGTTTTTTATCATTTACCTACTCGAGGACGAGCATGAATTAAGCTTGGGGATGCTTGATACGTCTCCAATGTATCTATAATTTTTGATTGCTCCATGCTATATTATCTACTGTTTTGGGCTATATTGGGCTTTACTATCCACTTTTATATTATTTTTGGGACTAACCTATTAACCGGAGGCCCAACCCAGATTTGTTGTTTTTTGCCTATTTCAGTGTTTCGAGGAAAAGGAATATCAAACGGAGTCGAAACGGAACAAAATCAACTGGAGAAGTTATTTTTGGAAGGAAAGCTACCGGAAAAGCTTGGAGTGCACGTCAGGAAAGAAGGGAGGTGCCCACGAGGGTGGGGGGCGCACCCCCCTGGCTCGTGCCCCCCCTTCGGTCCACTAACGTACTTCTTTCACCCATATATCCTACGTACCCTAAAACTTCCAGAACAGACAATAGATCAGGAGTTCTGCCGCTAGAAGCCTCCATAGCTACCAAAAACCAATCTAGACCTGTTCTGGCACCATATCGGGAGGGAATCCTTATCAGTGGCCATCTTCATCATCCCGGTGCTCTCCATGACGAGGAGGGAGTAGTTATCCCTCGGGGCTGAGGGTATGTACCAGTAGCTATGTGTTTGATCTCTCTCTCTCTCTCTCTCTCGTGTTCTTGAGATGATACGATCTTGATGTATCGCGAGCTTTGCTATTATAGTTGGATCTTATGTTTCTCCTCCCCCTTCTCTCTTGTAATGAATTGAGTTTCCCCTTTGAAGTTATCTTATTGGAGTGAGTCTTTAAAGATTTGAGAACACTTGATGTATGTCTTGCCGTGCGTATCTGTGGTGACAATGGGATACCACGATATTCACTTGATGTATGTTTTGGTGATCAACTTGCGGGTTCCGCCCATGAACCTATGCATAGGGGTTGGCACACGTTTTCATCGTGATTCTCCGGTAGGAACTTTGGGGCACTCTTTTGAGGTCCTTTGTGTTGGTTGAATAGATCAATCTGAGATTGTGTGATGCATATCTTATAATCATACCAACGGATACTTGAGGTGACATTGGAGTATCTAGGTGACATTAGGGTTTTGGTTGATTTGTGTCTTAAGGTGTTATTCTAGTACGAACTCTAGGGCTGTTTGTGACACTTATAGGAATAGCCCAACGGATTGATTGGAAAGAATAACTTTGAGGTGGTTTCGTACCCTACCATAATATCTTTGTTCGTTCTTCGCTATTAGTGACTTTGGAGTGACTCTTTGTTGCATGTTGAGGGATAGTTATGTGATCCAATTATGTTAGTATTGTCGAGGGAACTTGCACTAGCGAAAGTATGAACCCTAGGCCTTATTTCCTATAATTGCAATATAGTTTACACTCACTTTTATCACTTGCTACCTTGCTATTTTTATAATTTCAGATTACAAATACCTTTATCTACTATCCATATACCACTTGTTTCACCATCTCTTCGCGGAACTAGTGCACCTATACAATTTACCGTTGTATGGGGTGTATTGGGGACACAAGAGACTCTTTGTTATTTGGTTGCAGGGTTGCTTGAGACAGACCATCTTCATCCTACGCCTCCTATAGATTGATAAACCTTAGGTCATCCACTTGACGGAAATTTTCTACTGTCCTACAAACCACTGCACTTGGAGGCCCAACAACATCTACAAGAAGAAGGTTGTGTAGTAGACATCACCGGATCCAACGACGGGGCCGTGATCCGCCGTCTCCTGCCTCCCTCCGTCGCCGGGTCCAACGACGGGGCCTTGATCCGCCGTCCCCTGGCTCCCTCCGTTGCCGGATCCAACGAAGGGGTCGTGATCTGCCGCCTCTTGCCTCCCTCCGTCGCCGGGGCTCCTTCTCCGGGGCAGTGATCCCCGCAAGATGCTGCCTCCCTGGACCTCTTCGCCAGACGTCCACCACAAGCAGGAGCTGCATTAATGGCGCCGCCTCCCAAGAACATGTCAGTACGCCGATCACGAGAGGAAGAAGAAGAAGAAGAAGTCAGTCCACTAGAGGTAATGTCTGCTTCCCACGTTTGTGTCAGTACATCAGTTCATCAGTCCTGCTATGAAGAAGAACCTGATAGTACATTGCAAATGCCTGTTCAGTTCATTACACCCCTGCCACTTGATGCACAATTTGGATGTCGAGGTTACTATTAGTACCTCTAATATGATAGCTTCAGTTCAAAACCAAAAAACATAAACTTATGCATCAGTCCAAGGAGCTACTAGGCTTTATATAAGGTTCAGCTGCCACTGCAAGTTGTATGATGTTATTTCTAATAGTGCATGTTGTGTAGTTGCGTCAGTTCGAACTAGTTAAAGAATGTTGTTGAAAAAAATATACACATGTTACACAGTAAGCTCAATGATACATAAACTCGGAGTACTTCTAGTGTAGTTGCATAAGTTATAGATGACCAAAAGAGAAGACACGCATCAGTTTTATATATATGCATATCCATACATCTCTGAAGTTCAATGTTCAGTTTACAAGTAGTGCTAAAAAACAGTACATCAGTGTTGAGCATGTACGGTTATACTATTCGAGTGAAAACGAAACCAGATATAAAATAGAGAACAACAGCTTAAATAACAACCAGCGATGCAAGTTCAACTTGTATAATGCCTTCAGTGCATGACATGTTACCCATAGCATGTATACGAGAAAAATGCAGAAAAGATTAATCCCAAAACTGTTGAATGTCATTGCAGAAGCGAGCAAGGCGGCACACGCAGCGAGCGTTTGATGAGCCAAGCAGATATGGGGCACCACCTGGTTGGGTAACACCAGAAATACCACCTAGATACTTCAACAATACATGCAAGTTTCAAGATACACCGGAATCATCAGAAGCACAGACAAGTTCGTCTATGCAACAAACACCAATATCTAGGAATACAAGCTTTGTCACTCGTGGGTTGCAACAAGGCCAACAATATCCCCAACAACAACTGTTTGCCTTCCCTAGAGCATGTAGAAAGCCAAGGATAGGAAGCCGTGGATGGGTTGCAACAAGGCTTCCACCAGTCGCTCCGTCAACATCAATCATCCGTGCTGCAAAAGCGGTTGCGACGGGAAGACCAGGCCAAAGAGATAGAAATTTTGGCCGCTCTAGCAGGTTCCTAAGTACAAGATATGAGCCATATAGACAGGAGCAACCTCACAACGAATCTGAGGGGAGACGGCCGTACAATGAGAGACGGAGATCTTCGTCAACATTGCTCCCTCCAAGAAATGCATTGCTGCATGTGCCAAGGGTGACACCACCCATGCCCATACACCAGGGTGAACAGCAAACACCGGAGGCAGCACAGAGCTATACACATGTAAGTATCCATATAGAAAAAAACATACAAGCAAAGTCCATACCATGGTACTGTGACCACCCCATCTAACATTTTCATAACTGCGTTTTTTGTTTGCTCATTGTTGCGTGCAGCCACCTAACATTGAAGCTTATGTTCTGCCAAGGCTAGAGATGCGCTTCGAAACTTTTGAAGAAGCAAAGAACTTCTACAATGTCTATGCGAAGCACGCGGGTTTTGCTATCAGGGAAGGCTCCAAGTTTAAGACCAGAGCCCACCTTTATTGCACGTGCTATGGAGTCTATCAATCGAAGGTGTCTGAAGCAAATAGACAGCGGAACAAAACGACAACCAGGACTAACTGCGGGGCTAAAATGAGGCTGAAGAAGGAAAAGGATGGAACATTTGTCATAAAAGAGATAGTCTGGTACCACAACCACAGGCTACAGCTCACTCCGCAAATGCTTGTCTTCTTGCACTCCCACAAAATCTTTGACAAAAGAACCTTTGAGTACGTCAAGTACCTGTAGTTCAAAGGCATTGAACACGCGCAAATCATGAGAATACTGGGCGGTGATGACCCTGGTAGCTACTTCCTCGAAATGAATGCCAAAGACCTGATTAACCTGTAAGTACAAACTTGTTCTCCTCCCATAAACCGCCTATGTATTTTTTCCTCTGTCAGTACAAACATATTATGCAACGCATGACCTGACACCAGTTCAACATGCATTTTTGAATGAACTTTTAATATGCAGGAAAGCAAAGAATTCAAGGGTGGATGATGTGGACGATGTCCTAAAGATTGTCAACTTCTTTAGGGAGAAGAAAGCTATAAACAGGGAATTCTTCTGTGACATGCAATTCGATGAGTCCGATAGAGATAAGAACATATTCTGGCAAATGCAAGCTGCCGAGGGGCCTATCAGGACTTCGGTGACTGCGTAACATTTGATACCACATATAAGACCAACAAGTACCATGTGCCACTTGGTGTGTTTATCGGTACTAACAACCACTTACAGACTACATTATTTGGTTTCGCCCTGATAAGAGATGAGGATGCAGAATCATTCAGATGGTTGTTCAAGACGTTTTTAAGGTGCATGAGAGGGAAGGCTCCTACATGCATCCTCACAGGTACAACGGCGAAAACCACCCCAAACCACCACCACCACCCCCCTTCCCTCAAAAAAATAAAAGGAAAATAACACGGTAAAAAATGTTGTGTTAGTTCTATTTGTATATATGCACCACCATATGCTGACAACTCCACATCTCTTTTCTCATTACCAGACCAGTGCCCGGCAATGGCTTTGGCGATACCAAAAGTTTTCAAGAACACAATACACAAGTTGTGTCGCTGGCACATTATGAAGAAGTACAGGGAACACCTCGCATACCTATACTACCTGCATGAAGACTTTAAGGATGAATTCACATCAATCCTCAACTAGCCCCTCATGCCAACTGAGTTTGAGGATGCCTGGAAAGGACTCATGGATAGGTACAACCTCCATGATGATGCCACGATGGTGGCCATGTGGAACAAGCGTGAGAAATGGATATCAACCTACTTCAAAGAAATTTTCTGTGCCAAAATGACATCCACACAGCAAAGTGAGAGCATGAACTATGTGCTCAAGAAGAACTTTGTAAGTGAGAGACAAAACCTACACCGGTTTGTCAGCCAGGTAAACTCATGCGTCAAAACTAGGAGGTAGACAGAGAACCAAGAGATAATGGGTAACAGGGTATAGCTCTATCACCTGTCATGAGACAAAAAACATGCGTACTAAAGTAAAACTTTATTAGTTAGACAAGTTTTTGCTGCGAGAAAACTAACAATTTGGTCATCATTCTTGCATGTGCAGAAGGAACAAAACACGCTGACCTTCTATGGGTTTGACACCCAGATGGCAAAGGTTTACTCGCGAGCTGTGTACAATGAGATTAGAAAAAGGGAAAACTGAGCACACTCTTCACGGCGACAGAGACGGAAGAGCCCACGAAGTACCTCGTGCGCTACAACAACCCACAAAAATTGTCTGCATGGTCTCAGCACGCGTTCCAGGTGGTTGCAGACCCCGTGGGAGAAACATATGAGTGCGAGTGCAAGCTATGGGACCACATAGGTGAGGACTACAAAAAAAGATGGTACATACTGTACTACTTTATTTGCAAAGTTATTGTTCGAATGAAATGACAAAAAACATGCACCTCTTCCAAAAACAATACAGGTCTTTTCTGCGTGCATGTCCTGTGCATGATGCAAACAATTAAGGCTGCCAGCATTCCAGAGAAATACATCCTCAGGAGATACTCCAAACGCCCGAACATCCAGCCAACATTCGACAGAAATGACTTGAGGACAGCAGCGTCAAACAAGGCTTCCCAATACTGCATTGAAAGCTCACTGCTGACGCTCAACATGAGGGTGCACAAAAAAAGTTTGAGAAGCCAAGAGCAAATGGCGAGGTCGCGGGTCGTCATGGAGAAACTTGAACAAGAAGTCGACGCCATGCATTCTGCTGAAAATGGAGGTGTGACGGATAATGAAGCCATTGAGAAGGATATTGCTACAATGTTATCCAAGATGAATCATCTGGGAGCTGTTGACCCATTCGACAACGAGGAAGAGGAGCAGCAGCAACCAGAGCTTGCCCATGTGCACACTCAAGAGCACCAACAAGCTCACATGCGAGATCACGAGCTTGATGGTGTTGTAGGCGAACGACATGACAACAACACGTCCTACTAGCAGCAGTAGGAGAGAGTGATTAAACCACCCATATTCTCCAACACAAAGGGAAGGAAGAGCAAGACGCAAGCAGCAAAAGCAGCGAAAGAAGCAGCCAAAGAGCCGCCACGCCCCATCAAGCATGTGGAATTTGGCCCGGACGGCAAACCTCCCGGGATAAGGGCATGCGGATTCTGCAATGTCGTGAGCAACCATAACTACCGCACATGCCCACTCCGCACAGATGGCACTGTCAACAAGCACAAGCAGATTGGATCCACCCAGGTTTCTACCAATGGAGACAACACACGTAACAGCTACACTTGCCGCAAGTGTGGGGGAACTCACGGGCATAATGCCCGCATGTGCAAAGTGGGCAAGGAGGTCATTGACGCTGAACAAACACAAGGCAAGGTGCAGAGTTCCAAAAAATCAAATGAAGATGATGAAGAAGAAGAGTTTGACGAGAATGACGACCAATTAGACGAAGACAATGAAGATGACAGTGTCAGGGACGAGGAAACTGAAACTGATGATGAAGCTGCTAAGGCTCAACCAGGAAAGGGCGCGGGCAAGGCACAACATTCGGGGCCAGTTAGGATAAGCTCAAGGCTGAACAACTAAACAATACATACTGGTCTCAGTTGCCTCGGCACACAATGAGGAAACATTTCAGAAACACTGTCGTTACCAAAACTTATTTAGCTTCATCGTCGATTTCTCGATCAGTACTATAGTTAAGATTTAATTTGTGATTTGTGCCTGCTGGACCAGTGACATTATTATGTAAACAATTTGATAATCATTTTGAATGCAGTCACAAATACATTTGAAAAAACTTATCTAGATTTATATGACGCAAACGCTACTCTCGACCAGTTCAGCAGCAAAAATATGTCAAGTAAAATTTAAACTCTTATAGTACATCAGTACTGATAGTTCTCAGTCGTCAGTACAAAGGCAGAGTACACATCAGTGCTGATATAATTTGTGATTTGTGCCCGCTGGAGTAGTCACATTATTATGTAAACCATTTGATAATCCTTTTGAATGCAGTCACAAAATACATTTGTACTGACGAAAAACAGTACTATCGACTAGTAACTCAACAAAAAAAATTTTAAGGAAAATTTAAACTCTTATCATACATTAGTACTGATAATTCTCAATCGTCAGTACAAAGGCAGAGTAAAACAAACACACCCGTGAACACCTCAAAAAACTTCGTTTTGAAAAAACAAAGCTATGTCTGCTTCTGCTAGTCCCAATTCAGAAAGGCCATCAGTACATAAAAATTATTACCTCAAAAAAATGTGAATATAATACATTCTGTACTGATCAAAATCTAATTTATCTGTAAAAAATACTCAGAGATTATCTTGATATAAAAAATCCTTTAAAAAATACAATTTTTTAAAAAAAAACATTAACATCAGACATAGTCTCACTGGTATTTGGTAAGTTCAATTACACTTCAATCACCAGTCCAAGACCCACAGTAGAGGAGTACAGACCTCCATCATCACCAACCCTGACACGTGCAAGTGGGATAAGCAGCTGATAAGTATAGCTTGACAAAGACGAATCAGTGCGACAGTAAAATGCCGTCATCACCACCCTTGAGACGTGCAAGTGGGATTTTGCAGGTCATAAGTACAGCTTGACAAGACTAGTCAGTGCAGCAGTAAAAACCATTGGACTTGGACGGTTACTTCTTCCAGGCCACCACCCGCGCCACCCATTGAGCGGTTGCCACAAGGGACTGCAAACGGCGATCCCACACCACTACACCCACGCCCCCGACGAACCGCCTCCCACAAATCCCCGTCGACGCACTGCAAAAAACCCCATTCTCTTCCATCTTTCCATCATCCCCACAAAAAACCATTGCCCTTCCATCTCCACTACACACAAACCACAAACTTCTCTCTCACAAGCCCACAGCCGCCGGAGGAGGGCGATGGCGGAGGAACCATCCACCAAGCATCATCAAGACGAGCCGTCGGACGAGAGCAGCAACCTCGTCGACGTCCACGTCCCTGACGAGAAGCGCGAGTACACCAAAACCCTCAGAGAGGATGAGCTCCACGGCAAGGAGACGCTGGAGATCGTCTGCTCCAGCAAACCAGACAAGGCCGACGAGGTGATCTCCAAGCTCTAGAGGAAGCTTGGTGGCATGCTTCGTAGGATCGTCGGCCTTGGTGTGCACTATACACTACTAGGAAAAGGGCTAAATATAGGAGTGACACTAATGGCGCACCAGAGAAGTGGTGCGCCACTACTATATACTAATGGCGCACCCGATGGAGATACGCCATTAGTGTGGAAGACACTCATGGCGCACCAGGCAAAAGGTGCGCCACTAGTAAAACAATTTTTTTTCATTTTTTCAAACATACTAATGGCGCATCCTGGCAAAGTGTGCCATTAGTAGTTAGAACTACTAATGGCGCACCGGCGACAGAGTGCGCCAGTATTTTTTTTTTACTTTTTGGCAAAAAAACATTCTAATGGCGCACCACTGTTGGGTGCGCCATTAGTAAGCTTCCCCCCACTCCACCTATTCCCCTCCCTCCCCACTCGACCTAACTGTACGCCCCCTACGCCCCAACCGTACGCCGCCGCCGCGCCTGCACGCCCCCTTCGCCCCTCCGTCCCCTCTGTCCCCTGCCGCCGCCGCCCCGACCCCCGCCCCCGCGCCCCCACGCCCCCTCCGTCCCCTCCGTCCCCTACCGCCGCCGCCCCGACCCCCGCCCCCGCGCCCCCACGCCCCCTCCGTCCCCTGACGCCGCCGTCCCGACAAAATATTACTATTATGATTTAAACAAGTTTGAACATATTTAAACACAAATAAATATAAAAAACAGCCCGCTCCGATCGCCGCCTCCCTCCGTCGCCTTACCTCCCGAGGTAGCACTTGTTTCCCCTGTTTCTTAGATGCGTAGGGGATGGTTGGATTTGTGTGGGATTTTGAGGCGCCCGTGCGGGTTCCTGGCTCGGATGCACGCGTGGGATTGGGAATGCGGGTGCCTGGACTAGGGTTTTTGGGTCAGGTTCAGGAAATCTTGTGGCTTGTTGGGACTGATTCACTTGTGGGTCACAGTATTCCCCACCCACGACGACTCCGCTAGGGCACTTGAACTCGTGATACAGTCAATCGATGGTAGAGATTATTCAGTTATATCGCCACAGGGGGGTTCGTACGGCTGATTTGATGGGGTTTGGTATGAAGCCTCAGCCTGCAGCCTGCTAGTTTGTGTTTTCGAGTTAGGTAATGATGTTTTGGTTGCTCTGTTTATTTCTACGTTGATTGGCAATGATTATAGCTCCTGCATGTTTGCTGGCATCTCCTTACATGAGGTGGAAAGATGTTTTATGTGATGAACTCAATGCCCCTGCACTTCTTGTTTGAGTTGTTCATTGCAACTTTATGCAAGCTGCAATACTAGCTGTAGTGGAGGTTCATGGAAGTGCCACCTCCTTTCCCCTTTCCTGTTCCACCACTTCATGTTTCCCTCTACTATCATGTTTCCTGCTCTTGCGTCTCCGCTCTTTCGAGTGAAGCAGTTACTAGTTATAGCTAGATTAGCTGACCAACCAACATGTCCTTGGTTTCCTTTGATACAGTTGAAGAAGGGGCACTGATGTGGTTCTCGCTGTCGGTGTGCATTGATTTTTCAACTAAATAAGGTGGTACTGAGTACCTAATTAAATTTTGATTCAGTTACATCGATTGACACTGAAGAAAACAACTGACTAGAAAGCTGAACACTTGGTCCATATTCATTTGCAGTGAACATACATTTTCACTGTTCTTATAATATTTGCTTGATGTCAGATTATGCTATGAGGATATTAGTCTAAGCCCAGTCTTGGATGCATTGTTTTATCCTGCGGTGGTTAAACCGGTTCTGAAAATTATCTAGTTTGACCTGTACTTGTCCAGCTATCATAATCTATTCTTTGACCTGCATCTTGTATATATCTTATCCTGCGGTGTTATGATAATTTCAGTATATATCTTACTGTCCTTTGCTGATCTCATTGTATTTTCAATTCACATGCAACTCTCCGACGAAGTGTCCTCCAGGTAATATATGTCTCATGCTTTCTAAAGAGTACTAGTATACTGACTAAACTATCCACTTGCTATGCTTAGCTACTCTATTGTCTGAATCGTGACACTTTGCCAGCTCAAACTTGCCTATCACATTGTCGCTGTATTGCTCAACTAAAAACACAAATATTTGTAGTTTTTGCCTGTCATAATGCAACTAAGCATACTAGTCTCAACGAAGCATACTAGTTTTTTGTAGGAGACAGTAAGATAGTGAGACAGTAAGAAGGAAACTTCCCAGATTATGTAGAAAGTAAATACTTGGTTTGACAGCAAGTACCATCACATGAATCAAAAAACATATACGGTGGGAAAAATAAAATGGCAGAAACCTGGGAGGTTCTGGTTGTTGTATCTCCACCAGTTTGGGTTGGTGAATGTGGATGATTTTTTTATCCTGTGAACTCATTGTACTACTACAAGAATTTGGTATCATCATGGTGTCAAGTAAAGAAATCTAAATGTTATCTGTATAATACCTTGCCTTGTTTGGTTGTATCGGTTATACCTATATGTTGTCCAGTAGGTTTGTTAGGTTTGATAGCATAGAAGAAATAGACAGGGTACTCCATATGTTTTATGATCTGTTGTAAGGGTACTAATTGGTCTCTTCTGCTGCTTATCAGAGATGGCGGGAAGCAGCCACCGCCGCTCTGCGACACCACAGTACGAGTTGGATTCTTCCGAGTTCTTCACTATCATACTTGGGACTTCAATATCATCCATGACGCAGGTATATAAAACGAGAGATCTCCCCTTCACCCATCTCATTATGATATCTGTTGTTGGACTACATCACTCATTGTCCCAAATTGCAGAGGCTGCCTGATAGTTTTATGAACATGCTGATGGGTGAAGATCCACCAAATAATGTGAAGCTGCGATAGGCCGGCAGCGGGTTTCACAGGCTGTGGGATGTGGAGTTGGTGATCAAGGAGGGCCACATGTACTTGTCTCGTGGGTGGGAGAAGTTCTACCGTGCCTACGACCTGCGGCTGGGGTACTTCCTTCTCTTCAGGTACGACGACGACGCCACCATGCTCATCATGAAGGTGTTCAACGTGACTATGTGTCGCATGCGCTACGCTGAAGATTATGATGCCGGTACGTTCTGCCTCTTCTTATTCCTCTACATTTGGCTTTGTCTCACATCGATTGTTAACGGTCATTGTTGGATTTGGACAGGTAATGGGAGCAGCAGCAGCGACCATGGCTGTAGCGAAAGCAGCAGCGATTCTGGCTGTAGCGAAAGCAGCAGCAATTCTGGCAGCAGCATAGACAACAAGAAGGATGATCCGGACTAGAGTGCGGGAGAAGAGAAGCAGAGTGGGGATGAGGAGCTGCAGGATGACGATGGGCATCAGGCTGAGGATGACCTAGCACTGGTGGTGGCTGACCAAGGGCAAGAGATGGTGGTGGCTGACCAAGGGCAAGAGATAGTGGTGGCTGACCATGGGCAAGAGATGGTGGTGGCTGACCATGGGCAAGAGATGGAGGTGGCTGAGGATGACCTAGCGATGGTCGTGCCTGAAGATGGCCTCGCGATGGTGGTGGTTCCTGACAATAACCACGCACCGGTGGTGGCGCCGGCGATCCCACAGCTGGGCGACATGACCACGCCAATTAAGGTAGAAGACTACATCCCACTGCCTCCACCGCCTCCACCGCCTCGCCGCTCTTGGCGCATTAGGCTGAGGAAGGAGAAGGAGAAGAACAATGCATGAGAACTGAACTTTGTCAGGTATGTCAGATCTCCAAAATGATATATATATATATATATATATATATATACTTAGTTACCTATGTTATCTCTAATATGCTTAGTTTCCTATAGGTTAGCTTCATTTTACCTAAGTTGGATCTAATATGCTAACTTAGAGCTTATATGCTTAGTTTCCTATAGGTTAGCTCCAAAATAACTTATGTTAGCACAAAATGATCAAGTTTACATAATAAGCCTATAGTCTTTTTCTTATTCTTCTTCTTTTCCAAAATGACATAGGTTAGCTTCATTTTACCTAAGTTGGCTCTAATATACTAACCTAGAGCTTATATGCTTAGTTTACTATAGGTTAGCTCCAAAATAACTTATGTTAGCACAAAATAATCAAGTTTATATACATAATAAGCTTATAGTCTTCTTCTTATTATTCTTCTAGTGTTCTTCTTCTTCTAGTATTCTTCTAGTCTTCTTCTTTTTCTTCTTCTAACTTCTTGTTTATCATTTTGCAGATTTGATTTAATTCACGGAAGCTTGCATGGATGGAGTGCTTCTTTTCCATTTGTGTTTTTATTTTGTATCAATGTGAAACTTTTGTGAATTGATGGATAACGGTGTTGGATGAACAATGTGAAACTTTTGTAATATGTAACGATGGAACTATGTGTTGGCTATGTATGTATATGTAACGATAGGTCCATATCTTGATGCACATGTTTCTCAAATTAATTTCTGAACTTGATATAGAACTGATGCACAAAGATGTATCAAGCACTAGTATAGGTCTTTTATTCAACAAAAAAGAAAACTAAACTTGAATCAAGCGGCACATACATCATTGAATCTGGTAAAATGATTCTTGAATTTGGTGAAGCATTTGGCGAAGCACTGAAGATAGCAAAAAAGAAAAATAACATCATGTAGTTGAATTTAATTTCAGGACTTTGTGTACTAGTTTCCGGACTACATTCATCCATGACTTATACTATATAAGCATCTACCTCATGGATTATCACTTTCAAAACCAAAAAGCAGAAGAATTAAATCTTCAAAAAAGAAGACTAATCTTTAAATGTGTGTCTCCCCCTTGCACGCCCAAGCGCCTCAAAGGCTTCCTACAAGAGGAGAAATTGTACACATTTGTTGGTTTCAGCATTGGAGGCGACAAGCGGATGCTGAACAAGTCTGGTCTGGAGATTAACCCCAACAACATCATTGACATGCAGCGCAAGTGGAAAGATCCAAGGAACAACAAATACTATGACTCCTTGGCCGATGTTGCAGGCGGCATAATCCACCCATTCTATAGTGGCATGAAGAAGAAGATGGATAAGGGAGAACACCAACTGTGGGGGACCAGCCCGCTGCCAGACAACCTCATCACGTACGCAGGAATAGATGCGTACGCCACGTACAAGTCATGGAAGACAATCGATAACATCGTGACAGGTTGGGATATTTCAAAAAAGCAGGAGGCTGACCCCTACTACCACTGCAACTTTGCGGGATGAAGATGCATGAAAGTCTGCATTCGTGTTGCTCGCACTTCTGCCTGTCCTTAATATTGTTGTTTCAGATTTGCAGTTTGCTTTCGTTATGTTGAACCAGCTACCTTATGTTATGTCTGTCAGGGTTTGAACAAGTTTGCCTATGTCTATCATCTACATCGTTTGCTTATGTCAGTTAACAAGTTTGCTAGCTTCCTATTTTTGTTGATCCATCATTTGAAGTTGAAGTAGGTTGAAGTTGAAACTAGTCATGCAGAAACAAAAATCATACATGGATATTTTCACAAAAAAAAACAAAAACAGTGGCATACTAACTTAGGACAACAGCAAAATAGTAGAATTGGACGCTCAGTATAGCTTAGACATTTACGGTAGTACTATCACACTAAGAAATCAGTTTTTAGTTCAGAAGAACACTAAAAAGACTATGTTTCTGCCGAGGACTACTAACAACATCGTGCTAATAGTAGTTAGAAATTTACTGAGTACTTCAATAGGAAAAGCAAAGAACAATCAGTACATATTTCCAAGCCACTAGCATGCTAGGACTGAGAGTTCTGGTACACTTGAACAAACGATACATTCATTCTACAAAATATAAAAAGGAACTGGAAGCTTCAGTTCACATTCCATAAAACATTGACACACTCAAGAATAACACTAATAGTACAACTGAAATGTCAGTACAACTTAGTCTGTAAGGCAGGTACTATGATCATACAAAACATTGCCTTGAGAAGAACCACAGCCTAGAAAATAGCCCCCCCCCCGAGACATATTTAAATGTAGCTAATTTAAACCAGTATTTAAATTTTACTATGAAGTTCAACTACTACAATTCAAGAAGTTCAAACTAAAATTTGGCTCTCAAATCTTGCTAAATTTCTTATACTTGAATAAAATCTGGCTAGAGATGACGTAGCAACTTGGTCGTAAATAATTTCAATCACAAAAAAAACTTTAGTTTTAATACATTATATGAAATCAGTTCTACATAACAAGGAAGCGTCACTCCACTGACGCTAGATCCACAAGTGCTATCGTGACACCAAATATTAAAAGCCTTACGCTGAACGACATTACAATTTAGTACTAACATAGCTATACTATAAGTACAAGAAAAGAGGGTACAGAACTATAAAGGTCCAAACTAGGTTGGGACAGATGAAAACCAAATAAATCTCACTTTTCTAGCAACAACTCGTAATGTAGTTGGGAAAAGGTGTTTTTAGTTCAACTAGTTTACATTGTTAAACATTGTGCCACACTTAAACACAACACAAAATAGACCAGTAATTACATAGTACTTGACTAGACATCCAAACACTACAATCAAAGCCTACAATGCTTTCAAGAGATATATCACACAACTATCCATTTCACTACGCAAATGATGACCATTTCTTCTATGCAACAAGAGCCAAAGGCTGAAACTCCTTGGGAAGCTCAGTCATCAGAAGCTAGTTATTCCGGTTGAACACAACTCTATAAAGATCCTCAGCATTCCAATCAACAATACGAGGCTGCAAAACATTAAAACAAATTATTAAAAATCATGACACATTAAAAAAGAAGAATACACAATAAGCCAAACACAGAAAAGTGAAAAGCTCAACTAGAACCCACATCATTATCTCGAATGTTCGCAACGATCTTTTCACCATCATAGCATTCCGCATACTTCAGAGTATAATGGCCACATCCATTCGCCCCTTGAAGTGGAACCTTCACAAACATTGGTTTCTTTGCAAAAAGCTCCCATTTGGGCTGCTTGCTCACATTGTACTGAGCATCACCATAAAAAGCCTTCATTACTTGGACCATCCTGGAGATCTGTAAAAAAAAGAAAAGAAACCACACATTTTCAGGTCTCAGAAAAGCAGAAACAAAGACGCGGAAAAATTAATCCAGTACAGATAATAAATGTCACTCACAATCTTCTCGCAGTCTTTATGATAGGTGTTCTTTGAAGGACGATGGTTCTTCGGATAAGGTAAAGAGTCAAGGATGTCGACGCTACTTCGGTACCTATTCATGACATATAAGTAAAAGTGGTTCACTTTCTTATCCTTTCCTAAAACCATAGGCTTGAATAGAGGCATCATGACCTAAAAACAAATGACCCAAAAAGAGATGTTAATTATTCAAAATAAAAAACAACATGACAAACAAACAATTAAAACCAAAAATCAGCTAGTAGAACTCACAAGGTCGGCAGTGAGCAAGTCTTCCTTTTCTTTGACATAGCTCTTGAAATCTCTCGCTGCACTCTCAACATTAAACGGTTTATTTACAGCACCGTAAAACGTACAGTCAAGCACAACCTGCAAAAAGCCCAGAAAAGAAATAGACAGGTGGAAAGGATCAACAAGCAAAGTATTATTAAAACTCGTAAAACAATAGGCAGTCTTGTTTGAGAGAAACAAACGATCTGATTGATTACCGTGATGAAATATTGACTCAGCAATACCCTTTTCCCAGACACAAAATCAACATTTCTATCGGGATATTTCTTCCAATCATCAATAAGGAAGTCCATTACATCACCCTCCATCATTTGCCCAGGTGCAAAAACTTCGCAGATGCGTTTCCCAGTGAAGCTGGTTAGGCTGTCATCGGGCTGAGGTATCATTGAGAATGTATTGCTGCAGCACGGACAAGAACAAAAAGCAGGGGAAGCAAGATAAGGCATTCATAGCAGTTCAAGTTGTATAAAAAGTAATAGTTCAGGTCATATGTATCTAGCAGTTACAAACAACAGAGGAAAAGAAGAGGAAACATAATGAGAGATACTCACTCGGCATACTTCTCACATGCTTCATCGTTAAGCAACATATTATACAACTTGCGAGCCTTGTCCAGGTGAGGGAATCTATGAGGGTGAAGCTGCTGCATAGGGGAGCAAAACTTTATAGGAGCTCTTTGTGCACGCTTCGTGCTTGTAACATTGCCAGAATCCAAAGCAAGATCCTTCCTAGAACCACCAGCTCTACGGGCCACTATTCCAGCAAGTGGGGATAAACCCTGGTAGTAGCAGCGCTCCTAGTGACTCTTCCCATGCCAGCAATCTTGTCAAACGCATCATCATCGCTGTCTATCAATTCCACAATGGGATTCTTGGGTGTAGAGGGGCTCTCTACACAAGCAGTCGTAGAACCTTTCAAAGCTCCCAACCGCCCCTTAATAATACCAGACCTTGTCTTTTCTGGAGAACGCCACTGGCTAAGATCAATAGATAGGCGCTCGAGCTCCGAGAACTGGCTGCCAAAGATCCTATAGTCATGCTCATTAAGATCCAGCCACTCACCTGCAAAACTAAAAAAAGAAAAGACCGCATCAAGGGTAAAGTTCAAATACGTAATTCATGATAGTACGAATCAAAGAAGTACAAGATGCAAAAAATTACAAAAGGTCATGCATTACGTACCGGGTTCGATGCCAAACAAACCACACAAGTCAACATCAAACACATCGCTAGTTGCACAGGTATACAGAAAAGTCTTCCTAATGTCAAGAATGTCTTCGTGGCTGTAATCTAACATTTCAATGACACCATCCTCCCAGCAATGATAGGTCTTGCAGCTTTGTATCATAAAGAATCCACAATCATGCATGTTAACAAAAGAAAAAACAAATGGGTGCATCACAAATCCGAAAACACAGTAACACCACCCTCCCAGCAACAAAAAAACTAACAAAAACTCATTAAAAACGGATACTCACGTGTTTTTCTGCTGCAACACCCGCACAAACTCGCAAGAGAAACCATCAATATGCGTCAGCGAGAACTGTTTCGCCCTATCTATGCTAGACTCCCTCCAAATCTTCTTTATGTTATCTATCATAGTCCTTTAGAATCTAACTGCATCACTACAGGTTTCATCGCGCGGTGAATCAAGACACTCAAAACGATAGAACCTCAAATTCAGAAGAATCAAGCACCAATGCCCAGATACTTCGCTAGGCTTCATGGTAGCCACAATGGACGGCAGATCTAAAGTAGGGAAGAGAAGCTGACAAAAAAATCACAGAGGAAAAATGAATTTAACAAATCATAATGAAACAAAAAAATTAGCCTCCAAACAATAAAATAAAAGAAGAAAATTGAAATTCAGAAGTACAAACAAAAAATAAGATAATCATAAGTTCTAATTGAGTAAGGAAAACACTACAAAAAATATATGCTACTCTAGTTAAAATTGCAACAAACATATCAGTTCAATTTCCTTGCGACAATAAGTTTGCTTCAAAAAAAGGAGCACACATCATTCATAAGTGCAGGGCTAAAAGCAGGCTGCTCAAGTTCATTCCACCACCTCCCAAACTTGCAAGAAAATAGGACAATTCTAGTTCATGAGTACAAAAAGTACAAGTTCACCTACTTGGTCAAAACCATCAGCGCACGATCTCGTGAACCAATTTAGCACATTGGAATCAATATTTCCATCACAGATCTTGGTCTATTGTACAAAAAGAACAACAACAATTAGAAAGTTGGCAAAACAAGTTATCATCCTATCTACAAAAGCAAAATACTGACCGTCACCCATCTGGGAACTATCAACTTGTCAGTGTCTCGGTACTTCTGACGTAGAGAATTTAAAACAACGTCAGCATTGTCTGAGTTAAGCATGCCAGTGGGGACAAACGCTTTAGCAATAGAACCAACACTGGCATCACATTCTTTATTTTGAAACATCGGCTTGTGACTAGAAAAACACAAAAGATTACATGAATTAAAATACTGCAACAACAACCATTCTCATATGAGAGAAAGAAAAAGAGACAAAAATGGTACGGGAAAAATCCCAAACTAACCATTTCATATGGTTCATGTGCAACCTCGTAACAGCAAAGAAAAACATATCAACCTTAACAACATTTCCACTTTTTGCTTGCAGAAAAAGAAGAAAAATAATAAGTACAAGCACTACAAGTGAACATGTCCAAAATGCCAAAATTGAGAAGTACGCCTCATTTAAAAGTCCTTACCTGCACTATCATTGTTTGACGACGACGATAGTTCTTGTGATGAGACCAATATGCCTCCAATTTCAGGGTTTGACGATGGCACATCTTGAGAGGATACCAATATCGCTGCGCTTCCAGGGTCTGTGGAAAGAAAATCCTGGGACGAAACGAGCGCCTCCTGCGTCAAGGGTCCAGAAGAAATCGACAGAAGTAAATCGTCATCCTCGGATGGCACCTCCTCCGCGCTACAAACATCTTGCAATGCATCACCATAATCAAGCCCTCTAGGCGGGAAATTTTCCGGCGGCAAATCTTCAAAATCAGAAAGATATTCATTCCCAACATTCCCAGATGGTTTGGCATCAAGTATGCTAGCAGCACCAACATCCTCATCGGCAACTTTGGCACCAACATCGCGCCCACTACTCAATGGAACACCATGAGCATCATCTCCACCACTAACGACAGCCTCACGCTCAACATCAGTCATCTGAAGAAATAAAAATTCAGAAAAAGTGAATAATATGAGCAAAACTAACAATCAAAAATAAGTTAGCGAGAGGTGCACAAAAAAACAAAACCTTAGAAGCATTCACAGAAACATCATCGATCTTGCTGTTGCTAACATTCAAAGCAACATCACCAACGGGCGAACAAGGCTCATCGCCAACAATAGGACCCTGATTTCATATGTAATGAACCAAAAAAAAACAATGCTATTATTAGCAACAATAAAACACAAGGAATTAAACCACAGTAACAAAAAATGTAGGTATCCCTGCAAAACCCTTAACGGTGTGGAATAGAAAATGAACAAGCAAAGCACATTGGTGCGCATGAAAATTCATGAAATATGAATAAACACATTAAAAACAAAAATAACCTTGCACTTATCAGTAGATGGATCATTAACTCCACGGTCAACAGCAGCGTCAACATTATGACTGGTCTCCTGCATCAAAACAAAAAATTAATAAATAGATAACGATCATGAAGTTCAACTACAATACTGACAACAGAACAACATAGTAAAAACATACAAACACCGAGGACTGATTCACATCAACATCAGGGTGCTCCAAGCCAACATCGTTCGTATGGTGATCAGAAACATTAACCTTAGTACCATCATCCGCCCTGCTGTCGGTGGCATCACCGTCATCCTGCTCAATCTACATGGAAGAAAAATTAATAAACATATGAAGATCAGGAAGTTCAACTACAATACTGACAGCAGAACAACATAGTAAAAACATACAAACACCGAGGACTGACTCACATCAACAACAGGGTGCTCCAAGCCAATATTGTTCGTTTTGTGATCAGGAACATTAGCCTCAGTACCATCACCAGCCCTGCTGTTGGTGGCAGCAGCCTCATCCTGCTCAATCTGCCTGATAACAACTTTTGCACTTTCTTCATATGGCTTGCAGCGAGAGTCTTTCATAGTTTTGAAACGCTCCGTGTTGTTCAACAGACGAACCGAGCTCTGAACTAGATCAGCAGCACCGTCACTCATATCACCAATAAGAACTCTCTCCATCTCAATATAGTCCACTGCTTCCTCAGCGTTAAATTGATGACCTTCAGGAAGGATACCATTGATACAGCTCAGATGCTCAACTGTTGTTGGACCTTTTGCAGCTCAGAACACACATTACTTAAAATATGCTCAACGTGCTCCAATGCAGAAACAGCAACATCAATACCAAAACCCTACCTCTGTGAAGTACTAGCATTGCTAGGGCCAGGGGAACATAACCAGCACCCTCAACACCACGGCCACCTCTCAACTCATCATGCAGAGATGAAGACTTGGGAACATCTCCAGGACTGGCCGTTTATACACTCGGAAAAAGACAACCTCCTCTTGAGTTTTCCACTACAAACAAGGGGAAAAATAGTTAATTAATCAATGCAACACACAGGGGAAAATAAAACATGATATTAACAGATTTAAATCAACAACACTATCAATCCTTAATTGTCAGTTCCAATTTCTTAGTATTTACCAACACGACACTTGAACAAAGATATTCAGTTCAACCACACATGAAAAAACAGTACTAAACATCGTACCTAAACCTCACAAAGCTTAAGAAATGACAAAAATCTAAACAGGTAACTCTGCGGGACACATGTTCACTCCAGCATAAATAGGTATACCTAAAATAAAAAAAGGTCTCCAAGACACGAAACAAATAAAACTCATCGGAAGCTTCCCAAACACCCAAGTCTTTGGATCTGCATTGCCTTTTTTATCAAATCTGCATCAACCAGATCACAAAGCTTGACAGGATCTATGAAACATATGCGGGGGACTCGCATGTCAGGCTCTGCAGTCGTGCCACGGATAAGGCAGTCAAGGTACATTTGTACATGCCCTATAGCACAGCCTGTGATTGCCTTCCCAAGGGTAACACCATCTTGGTAACTGACAACAGCCCTTCTAAGCTCATCAACCATCAGCTGACAATAATCGATATTAGCCATGTCCTCAAAGACGAGACCCTCAAGCATTGCTGCCTCTCTAGAAACACGCGGGGCGGCACCAGGCAACACAACCTTCATAAACACAATAATGAAGAACACTTTCAGAGCAAGGTCATCTTTGTTAGGATCCTTGACGAGCACCTTGAGCTTATTCCTCAAATACTTTGTCTTGATATCTATGTTCTTGCTAATGTCAAGCTCCGATCTTAACTTCATCAGAGCGTCGTCATATCCATCCTATGACGGCCTTGGTGGAGAACGACCACCACGAGGGAACCCAAATAATTATTGTATACCATCGCTAGTGATGCGAAGCTTCTTATTAGCCTCACCCATGTCAAGAGTCATCGTATCAGGATCTATCCTTAGGTACAAAACTCCCATCAGAGGGTGGGAAATGTTAGACTTCACCCTCTAATTAAAGATAGAACCAAAACTAGCTGCATGAACCCTAGCCACATGCCGACTCTCAAGCAATTTAGCACAAGCTTCAACCTCTCCCAACAAACATCGCACAATCAAGTTCAATTTCCGATGGTCACCTTCATCCAAGGCAATTATACGGCATTCCGTCCCACCGGCTTGACCAGACTCATAATGCTAACAGGCTGTAAATGAAAAAAAACAAGCCACACCTTAAATAAATGAATATAGAAAACAAAACAAGCATATTAAGGCAAGTAGAAAAAAGAAAAGATTGCACAAGTTCAACTATTGAAACAACATCAGTACCACCCTCGATTGATGCAAACAATGACCATCCTCGCCTGGCCAGCATACCAGCCCAGACACAATTAAATCATTGCAAGTACAACTACTCAGTCACATACAGTACAAAATACGTACCATTGCAAATTCATCTTCAGAATCAACTTCGATATCATCTTCTTCAGATACGACATCTTCAGCTTTAACACAAGCACGCTTCTTCACACCTTTGTTCACCTTCGCAGGATGAACTTTACGCTTATTATTTTCTTTCAACAAAGAACGCTCTCGAAGAGGAGGAGAAGAAGGCTTCTTATTTGTCAAAACCCGTGGACTACGACGAACAGGGGAGCAACCAAGTTTGCTTGGACTATGACACCCCGAGTCCGATGCGCCGGGTGTCCTCCAGTTATTCGATGTTGTTGCCTTTTCTTTTGCTAGCGTGTCGCATCTTGTCATGTCATCATGTGCATCGCATCATTATGTTTTCGAAACTTGCATTAGTCCGGGTTTCCCCAGTTCCGTCCATTGTCCGTTCTGAGCCCAGACACACTTGCATGCGCCTGCGGCATGTCCGAAATAGTATTTTATAAGTGGCCGGAAAATGTTCTCGGAATGGGATGAGAGTTGACGTGTGGTCTTATTATAGTGTAGATAGACCGCCTGTCAAGTTTCATGACATTCGGAGATAGTATGATACCCCAACGGATAACTATAGCGGCAGTATAGCCGGTCCAACGTCGGACGTTTTTGGTCTCCGGAAACCGTGCCAGGTTGCATCTCTCCCCTCTTCTCTCAGACCAACCCGCTCTTCACAATCCGCCAGACCCAACCTAACCTCTCTCGTCAGCCCGCGGTCCTCCTCGCGCGCGCGCCCAAAAAGTTGTCCCGGACCCGACCCAAACAGTCGTCACCATTGTGTCCAGATCATCCCCAAACGTCTACAAAACGTCTCCATTTTGTTAATTGGACTTCCTAACATATTTTTTTTCGTGATCGCCCGATTCCGATCGAAGGGACCAAATGCCCCTATCCAAAATCCACTTACTATATATAGACCCCTAACCTAATCTGGAAAAAACCCTAAAATCTAGGGGAGCTGTCCCATCCTCCAAATCCTTCCGCCGCCACGCACCTAGTTTTCTTCCTCGGGATCCCCTCACTCCTTCCCGAGCCAACCCAGCGCCGCCACCTACCTCCATCGATCCCCTCGCAGCGCCTCCTCCCCTCGATCCACCCGGCCAATCGGAGGAGCTCCTCTTCTCCCGCTCCTCCCGCAGCCAGCTCCTGTCCCGAGCGCCTCCTCCTCACCTCGTTCCCCCCTCCTGCTGCCCGGCCACCGGAGCCCCCTCCGCCGACGAGCACCAACAGCAGATGAGTGCCCCGAGAGTCCTGCTCCCTTTCCCTCCTGCTTCTGTTTCTCTCTCTCTCACTGACCTCCTTCTCTGAATTCTTCGCAGCGCCTCCAGGGACAGCCTCCTTGGTTGACTTCATGCGCCGCCCCGTTTGACCTCCAGCTTCAGTCCCTCGTCGCCCGACGCCATGGCTGATCGTCTCGCTGAGCTCCGTCAAGCCCGCTGCCCGCTGCCGTCTTCCAGGCGAACCACGCCTACCCGCCGCTTCCCGTGCCTGCCGGCACCCTGCTTGCTCCTCTGCTGCTGTCGTGTTGTGCTCTGTCGGAGACGGCGAGCCATGCCGATCTGCCGCGGACTGCCCTCAGAACGGAGCTCCACCGCCACCGAGTCTCGGATCCGGCCGGTTCCTGCACGCCCTCGCCCACGCAAGACCCTCGCCGCGCCCCTCCGTCGTCTCTTCCTCGCTGCCGCACTCCTGTTCCAACGCCTGCTTCTCTGTTTTCGTTCGAGCAGCGACGAGCAGGAGCGTCCGCGTTGACCGCGTCGCCAGCATACTGGGCCACCACTCGCCTTCACCCCACTACTAGGAAAAGGCCTACTAATGGCGCACGGGATTTGCTTAATAATGGCGCATCACCTATGCGCCATTAGTAGCACGCCACTAGTAATTTTTACTAATGGCGCACCACTGGTGCGCCATTAGTATCTGGTATACTAATGGCGCACCATCCAGTGCGCCATTAGTATATAACACCATGCGCCATTAGTGTGCCTCCCAGGGGCCATATTTAACCATGTGCTTTGGCACACTAATGGCACACTGTGGATAGATGCGCCATTAGTATACTTGGCATACTAATGGCGCACTCTGTCTTGATGCGCCATTAGTATCCTTTGGCATACTAATGGCGCACTCTGTATTGATGCGCCATTAGTATCCTTTGGCATACTAATGGCGCACCTTGTGGTGATGCGCCATTAGTATGAATATTTGTGTTTTTTTACTTTTCTGATGTTTGCATAGGTGACAAAATATATTATTTGACAGAATATAGACAGTAGCACACAGCAATAGCAGATTCATCGAATACAATAGAAGATTAGTCTCCGAATACAATTCATCATATTAGTCTCTGAATTCAAAAGACCGAACAAAGATAAAACATTACAAGTCTCGAGACCACGAGTATCGAGTTTGTCTTCACATTACAAGTCGATATCAATCATCTAAACTACCATCATATAGAAGAGAGCTGCGGTCATCACGATGAGCATCATCACGATCAAACTGGTCTTCATCCGGTTCCTCCAACGCTCCCTCCTATCTCCCGCTAGATAGCGGGCGTATCTAGATTCGGCCTTCGCCCTAGTGGTGTACCCTTTGTAACTATTACCGCTGAAACAGTGAACCTGTCTCCGACACTCCTCCCAGTCGTCGTAGACTCCGGGAACCTTACCCTTGTACACGACATACGACGACATCTCTATGCACAAGCCAAACAAAAGACAATACATACATAAGCAATATATAAGTATGCAACAAAAGGATTGGAAGAGAAAAGCAAGACATTAATAGCACGATTCATGGTCCTACTAATAAATAGCATCGATTACATCTAAGTTGAACGACTGTCCAAACCAAAGAGACATACACTTCATTAAAGTTTAATTACAACATGAGCCAATCAATGTTTCAGAACTACACATCACTACTTTCGACTCGACTCATGGACAGGAGCGTGGATGAAGCCGCCGTCTGTCGTGATGTTCATGAAATCGCGGGCATTGTCAGCCTGCATTTGTAGCATTCCGTCTATCTCAATGTTGGATGGTTGATATCTCAGGAAGAACTGCCCCGAGGTATGAAGGACATCTTGATGGATGATGTTCGCAAACTCCGACTGGATGCGAAAGAATTCTTGTCTGATGTTCGCGTCCTGGATTACTGACAAGCTCGCGGCCCAATCTTTGAGATTATTTGGTAGCAGAAGGTGACGATGGTCCCTTATGATAGCCCGCATGTGATTCAGGGCATAGTAGGCATCCTTCTGACCGCCAAGCGGCTGCTTGACGCAGCAGAACGTCGTATTGTGGGCGAACACGTGCTTGCCGTACTTACGAACCGCCCTGATGAAGGTGCCTCCAGATTTGGCGTAGCCAGGGAGAACACCATCAAGAACTTTCTTGATATTTGTGTAGTCTATCTTGGAGTTACGGTTCGGGTCGAAATATGTGGCCATGGAATATTTCGGGCTTAACAGGATGAGTGTGCAATGTGTGTCACTGCACAGAATACGGAATGTTAGAAAAAAAAGAACGATCGAAATCTAAGAAATCATATGTTACGGGGCGGTTAAGGGATGACTTACTCGGGAAAGTAAGGCACAAGGAAGTTATCCTTATCTGGGTTTGCCAGAATGACGTCTTTGAGGTGTGAACTCGCGACTTGGCGGTCCCCAGCGCTGCTCAAGAGCTTGGCACGCATGTAGAAGGGGTCGACGATCACGATGTTCGGGGTCTTGTCTCTAATGATCTGCATCTCCATACTCAGCGAAAATAGCCGAACGAAGGTGTAGTGTAGCAGATGAAGGTTGAACATAGCAAAGATGTCATCAAACCGCAGGACGATCGTACCCCCGATGGCGCCATCCACAAAGCCCTTGCCCTCTGGCACCTTGGCCACGAAAACCGGGTATGCCACATCATTCTCT
Organism: Triticum aestivum; assembly: GCF_018294505.1. Classification (NCBI taxonomy): domain Eukaryota; kingdom Viridiplantae; phylum Streptophyta; class Magnoliopsida; order Poales; family Poaceae; genus Triticum; species Triticum aestivum. The sequence goes on along the minus strand of NC_057803.1, from coordinate 291,761,559 downwards.
CTGAGACGCCGCTTCTCCAAAGAAAGAACACTGTCGTGCAGACTCCGCATAGCACCGGTTGCAGCACTAAGCATATTTGTCGGTAGCATCACCCTACCCGCCACATGCACCCTCCTCGAGATATCCTTAGGTGAAGGTGGCCTGTCCTGAGCACGGATCGTACTCGGTGTCGGCTGGCTCGCACCGGCGGCCTTTTTAGTCGGCCGTTTCCGGCCCTTCTTCTTGATCTGCTATAATGGGACCGAGTTCTGCTCACATACCGCCTTCTTGAGCGTGTTGGGGCTGATAATATTTGGCACCTTCGCTATCTGAGGCTCGGTGAAGGCGGCAGCTGGAGGTGTCTCCTGAGAACTGAACGCCAGACGATGCCTGTTGCAATTGGGTTTCTCCGTCGTACCAGCTAGATCGCGGTCGTCTTGTTTGGGTTCTCGAGAAGGAGGCCCGCAGAACTCGTCACCGTACCCATGTTCGGCAAAGTACTTATCGACGTTGGTAAATGTACCATCATCGTTGTCGTCGTCGTCCGGATCCTGTGCCATATGCATGTCCGGATCCTGTGCCATAGGGATGTCCGGCATGTCCGGTAGCGTTGCGGCGTTCTTGCCATGGCTTGGCGCCGGCACGACTGGCGGTCTTGTCTGTGGGGTGGTGTCCCCCGCCCCCAAACGAATCTGGCTCTTCGGCCAAAGCAGGGGCCAGCTTACGCAGGCGCTGAGGGTCATCTCATCTTCTTCGTCGGCCCCAGCGGGTTGAATCAGAGGTAACAGCTCGTCGCAGCCTGGCAGCACCCGAACCACTTCAACCCTATACATTGTGGGTGGCCTCGGATTACCGTGGAACACGGGGTTGCCCGCTTGAACGATTCTGCCCTTGGCGACATCAACCAACTCGCCGCCCACGAAGTGCAGGAGAGTGCAATGAACGTTGGCGGCGCCCTGCGAAAACATGTAGGGCGTCAGGGATGCCCAATCAAAGGCAAGGAGATGAAGTCCTCGGCCGAGAGGCTTAGTTACCGTGATGCCGTCGAGCTCGGCTAATGTCGAGGCACCGCCAACGGCGGGCGTGCAACTGACGGAGGGGCCGCTTGCTGGCAAGGTGTCGGCTGGCGTACACCCGGGCGCATTAAGCTCCAATGCCGGCGTCGGAGCCACCAATACCGCCGCCGCCGGAAACACCAATGGTGCCGCTACCGTAGACACCAATACCGCCGCCGCCAGAGACACCAATGGCGCCGCCTGCGCATTGTGTGAGTTGCTGGCCGTGAAGCTGGGAATCGGGGGCGGCCCCTGCTGGCCACCCGCAATCCATGTCGTTATCCCATGAATCAAGGTAGGCATAATGCCGGTAAGCGTCGATCCCAGTTGTTGTTGCACTTGCTCTTGGACCATCTCCGGAATCCGCGCCACTTGCCTTGAGTGCTTCAACCTCGCGCGACTGGCTTTCCGAGCTGGTATTTTTCTCCTTTCGCCCACCAGCGCCATAGTATGACGACCATTTTGTGGACAAGCCTTTGTCGGCCACACGACCAGCTGACATCGGCTTATTGAGCTTATCCCTGTTTTTCATTACGTTCAATGCCCTATTCAAAGGGGTGTCGAAAGGGGAGCTCTGAGATGACCCCGCGCTACTGCTTTCTTTGTCCTGCGGAAGGAACGTGAACCATTTAGAAATATTGGGGATTAATTAGAATGCAACCATATGGAGCTAATTACGCGGGGATGTATTCCTTACCAGAACAAGCTCAAGCTCCTTGGTCTTCGGCTCCGTGGTAAGCTCCTTTATTACCGGGTCCTTCTCGAAGCGGGGCGGTAGGCCTTGCTCGGCACGCTCCGCGTCCTCCTTGTCCCATATAGGCTCCGCCACTCTGTAACCACCGGGACCGAGTTGGTGGACCCCTATGTTCAACTGCCGCATTTCTTTCCCCCACTGACTTGATTCGGAGGTTGCGGGGCTCTTGCACTTGATCTTGAACTCCTTGTAGTCATCTTCGCTCATCAAAGGATATTTTGCCTTGATCTTCTCATAACTATCACCTTTGTCAATCATTGCCTTCACCGTGCTTTTCCAAGTAGACAGGGTCGTGCTCATCGTCGTGAGGGCGGCACCGTTCACTTTATTACCCGAGAGGCATGTGTTTGCGAACTCAGCGGGGAACTTGTATCGTTCGTGCAGCTTCGTGAAGAGGAGGCTGCACAAATTCCCTCGGTCCTTATGCCTTAGGTTCTCGGTGTTGATCGAGGCGGTGCTCCAGAGAATGCACCCGAGCTGAATCGAGTACCCCTTGTGTCAGGACCCCGACTCGATGTCACATCGATCTAGCCGGTAACACCTCATATCACTTTGCGGCCTCACGCACGGTATCCCCACGGGTGTCGCCTTACCTTTGCCCGGGACCGTTTGCGCCTTTTGGCTCACGTATATGATAGTGTCGCTAGCATCCATATGATAAGGAGCCCGGGCTGACATGACTAGTCGTAAACCCAAAGTGGCACAGACTTACAGGGACAGGCATCCATGACCCAGCTTCGAACGTGTCGGTCATCAGCAAGTGGGTCCGGGCTGTAGCACTGGGCTAGCAGGACTCCGGTAAACCGGGCTGTAGCGGGCTAACAGGACTCCGGTACTCAAAGCGTGACATTTCCCCGAAGGGACAGACACAGGAACGAAGAAGGACACATGCCGGCCAGCCTAAGTGTTCCGGAGCAGTAGCAAGCTACCATGGCTCAGTGGAAACACTAGGAGACATTTCCCGGTAAGAGAGGCTACTAAAGATAAACAACTAGATGGTCAGATCCTACACATACCAAGCATTTCAAAAACATACACACAATATGCTCGATATGTGCAAATACAACATGGCATCACAACATGTCTCTACGACTCAAGTAATTATTCATTAGGCTCCGAGGAGCGAGATATTACAAACATGGGTCTCACGACCCAACAATCAGAGCATACAAGTCAAGCACAAGCGGAAGCTATCATGTCTGAGTACAGACATCTATAAATGAAAAAGGCTGAGAAGCCTGACTATCTATCAGATCCTGCCGAGGGCACAAGATCGTAGCTGAGGTATCAAGCTAAACGTCGAAGTCCACGCGGAAATACTAGTGAGACTGAAGTCTCTCTGCAAAAACATAAAATAGGCAAACGTGAGTACAAATGTACCCAGCAAGACTTACATCAGAACTATCTACATATGCATCATTATCAACAAAGGGATGGTGGGGTTTAACTGCAGCAAGCCAGCTTTGACTCGGTGGCTATCCTAAACTACGACTGCAAGTGACTCTTTGAGGTGGCGCACACGAGTCCACATATTCACCATATCAATACACCACTATGGATCCACTCCCGTCTCCCTACGAGAATGCCATCCATAGCACTCACGCTTATCTTGCGTATTTTAGAGTATCCACTTTCACTTGTCTATGAACTGATATAAGCAACCCAGAAGTCCTTTTCCGCGGACACGGCTATTCGAATAGATCATAGTTAACCCTGCAGGGGTGTACTTCTTCACACACGCTCTCACCACTTACCGCCGTTTACACGACATGTACTCGGCAACCTTCAAGCGGAAGCCCAACGTGGGTGTCGGCCACGGCCTACCTAAACACTCAAGTCTCTAGTCCAGGTTTATCGCCTATTCGGGTTCCATCCATGAGGAGATCCGGCCGGAGTTTCGCTCACAGCCCCAAACGATGTGAACAGGGTTCCCGAGACACCAAACGGGCGCCCGGTTACACCGTGCCACGTGCCTACCGCATCACAGCCCACCCCTACGGTCAGCGCTGCGCACGGCCTCCAGCATACTACAAACACCAGAAACTACTTGCAACTCCTGGACAGAGGACAAGGGTGATTAAGAAGCCGAGAGGGTCCATTGGTTTCGGGCCCAATGCGTGGTAGTAGCTGAATCATGGATCACAAACACAGAACTCAGTTCCTGAGGACGGCTGCGATGAGACAACCCACCATGTACTCCTACATGGCCTCTCACCGCTACCTTTACCAAAACGTGTTCACACACTTAGCTCACACATAGTAGGACATGTTCACACGCCTCTGATTCATCCCCGATGAATCAGACCTGACTCAACTCTAAGCAGTAGCAGGCATGACAAACAAGCATGAATGAGTAGGCACAACAGGGCTCAAACAACTCCTACTCATACTAGTGGGTTTCATCTATTTACTGTGGAATGACAGGTCATGCAAAGGATAAAGGGGTTCAGCTACCGCAGCAAGTAACAGATGAATCGTTGTTGTCCTAATGCAGTAAAAGAGAGCAGGAGCGAGAGAGTAGGATTGTATCGGAATGAACAAGGGGGTTTTGCTTGCCTGGCACTTCTGAAGATAACATTGAGTCTTCATCAGTGTCAACGATCACGTCATCGGTATCACATCTATCGAGAGGGGACAAATACCGGCAACACAGAAAGGAACACAATCAATGCAATGCACAGTATGATGCATGATCATGACATGGCAAAATGAATGTGTTTTGGGCTAATGCAACTAGCACCAGATTAAATGAAGTTGGTTTGAATCCAAGATTCAAATTCAAACTCCATATGTGGATATTTAAATGCCCTTTATTTGATTTGTACTAAACAGCAGCTATAAGTTGTTCTAACATGCATGAAAATGGTACAGATGGATTCCTTGAATTTTTCTGATAATTTTTCATATATAATTTATTTCATTTGGAGTTACGGTTAATTTTCTATGATTTATTGAAGTTTTAGCTATTTTCTGAAATTAATAAATCATTTTAGATTTATTTAAATTCCAGAAAGGAATTATTGCGTCAGCACTAGGTCATGCTGACCTCAGCATAGTCAACAGGGGCTGGTCCGGGTCAAACCTGACCAGTGGGGCCCACTGGTCAGTGACACACCGCTGGCATGAGTCACTGACGTGTGGGGCCAGTCAAAAGCCACGTCAGCAAGTCAAACTGACATCGAGGCCCACATGTCAGTGAGATAGAGAGCTAACAGGGGGTTATTTAACTTAACCCGTGTTTTTAACAGCAGCGGTCCCACATGTCATGCACAAGGGTTTAATTAACTGAGTGATTAGCACCTAACCTAATGCTCCACGTCAGCTAGTGACGCCGGCGACCACGGCGACGGCGAGACCTCGCCGGAGTTGCTCGGGACGGCGCTACAGGCTGCGGTTGGGCACCCTGAGGGCACCAGGAGGGAGCCCGTGCTCCTGCGCATCCAGCGGAGGCAGCGGAAGGTCGCGGGGCGGCCGGGGCTGACGGCGGCGAGCTCGGCAGCGGCGGCCGGAGCTCGGGTTAGTTTGGGCTCGGCGTTAGGGTGCTCGGGAGGAGGAGCTGGTGGGATCTGCGTGCTCCTGGGAGGGCACCGAACGCGTTGACACACTCAGGCACGGGCTGTGGTGGCTAAAACGACGGAGGCATCATGGCCGGCGGCGATGAGCTCTCGGCTCCGGCGGAATCGAGCTAGCGGAGAGAAACAGAGGGGGGGGGCGAGCATAAGGGAAGATGCAGGAGCTCACATGGGGTCGGAAGAGAAGCTCGGCGGGCTCGGGGAGGCTTCTGCACCGGCGAATTGACGGCGGCGATCTCCGGGCACCAGAGATAAAGACGACGACGCTCCGGTCGTTTTCGGCCTCCTCTGATCGCGTGCGTCGGTGGGTAGCTCCACGGGGTCAGGGCGGAGCTCAGGCATGCGGAGAGGGAGCGAGGGGGGGGGTGGATGTGGCCGTGGTGTAGCTCATCGGAGTGGCCATGGCGGCTTCGGCCATGAGGGGAAAAAGAGCAGGGGAGTGAGAGGGAGAGAGCAGGGAGGCAAGGGAGCGGACGAGGGGGTTCCAGGGGGGTGTCGTGGCATCCTTAGCCGATCCGGGGCGGGGCGGCAAGCAGGAGGTGGCTCGGGCGCGTGCGTGCGCGCCGCGGCCACACGCTCGTCCTTCTGTCCGAGGACGAAGACGACAGGAGAAGGGAGTGGAGATGGGCTGGGCCGGCTGGGGGGAACTGGGCCGGCTGGTGGGCTGCACGGGTGGGCACCAGGTAAGTCCTTCTCTGTCTTTTATTTCTATTTCAGTTCTGTTTTCTTTTTATTTTATTTTGCCACTGTTTTCAAATTCAAAATAATTTCATACAGTGCCAAAACATTCTGAAATATTTTATGTTACCTCTCTGGACTATTCCAAAAGTACATAAAACATTTCAAAGCATTTGAAAATATATTCATTGTATATTATGAATATATCCCCAAATTCAAATAGATTATTGATTTAAATTCAGAGACCAAATAATTCCTTAAAAATATTCCAGAATTTTGGTTTGATATATAACTCTTGCCAAAATTCACAAAACTATTTTTAGGGCATTTTGGATTCACAGAATGCAATTTAAAGGGTGCTTGCCCTTCTTTTAATTAGGGTTTTGAGGCTTCTGAATTCCTCAGTTCAAATTTCATTTGAATTTAAACATGATGCAGCAACCAAGCTAGTCCAAGGCCAGGGTAAAGCTAGGGATGTGACAACTCACCCCCACTAAACAAGAATCTCGTCTCGAGATTCAAGCGTAGGGTAAGGTGAAAGGTAACGCAACTAGTACAATCTTCACGATCCAGGTTGCACTTCATAGGAACGTTGATTCGATCACCATCTTTGTCTTGTCGTCTTGCTCTGAGAAATCCTGCCAACATGACCTGGAGGGAAAGAGACTCTAGAAGGGTCGATCTTCTCGAAGATCGAACAACTCACGGAATGAGACATAGCAACATCTCTTGAGCTGGGAGACGAAGCACAGATTTGAAGAAATGGAGTGGAACAGATGACGAAGGTTCACTAGGTAGACAACGATTCCACGCTTAAGAAGGTGGTAAACGATTGCCAACGTAGCGAAGAGTTGAGTTGCCATGATACCACGACGAAACATCCTGGAGGAAGGTGATCGTAGAGTATTACCTTAAGTGGCAAAAAGAATTACTTTTGATTCAGAGATCATTGAAACTCTTCATACCAGCATAAGGCAATTCACAACGATCGTTTGGAGGGGGTCTGTAGAATGGCATACTCGGACTTGGATGATGTGGATTACCTTGTTGAAGACAACGTAATGGATGAATTTGCTTATCACCGGAGGTGGAAGAGACCCATGGTAGAATGGCACATTGGCGGTGCAAGCTGGGAACAAAATGCAAATGCTGGGAATGATTCTGGTAACTGGGGAAGAACCCAACAATAAAGAGTGAATTCACTGTTGGAGTGGTTATAGCATAACCGAAGGGACTAGGAGCAATCCCGGTTAGTGCCGGCGATAACACCTAACGCTTGTGCGTGCTCTCAAGAACTTGAGCAATTCCATAATCATCAAGGTTTTACCAACATCCGTGTCAAGGGTCCGATAACACAAGTTACTACCATGATGAATGGTGATGGAGGATGCAGATGCAAAGGAAGATAACACCTTCTCAGATTTCACCCTTGGCGGGGCCAAGGAAATAAAATCTGGATGATCGACCGAGAGACATTTAGCACTCCGCTTCTAACGTTCTCCTTGATGTGCTAGTGTAACCCATTCATAGATATGGTTTGATATCTAGACCATCAAGTAAAAGGTCGGACTTCGGGATCTCAGAAATCCATAGGGGCAACTAGGGAGTAAATCCTACGAAATCCCTATGGGGGGTGGCCAACTTCCTCAAACAAGATACTATAATAATAGGTCTACCGGATGGGTGTGTTGGCCACGACATCCACCTTACCGGTTATCGAGAGACCAATATTATAGTTCTTAGGGAAATGTTCCAACCATCATATCTGCCTGAGATTCAGCTCTGGTTGGTGTTAGGATATTCCAGGCTCATCGAGTCTTAGGAAGAAAAATGAAAGTTTGCAACACAAATCGACGAGATGACGTTGCGGGATTCTCGGGAGATGAACTACGATAGCAAGCTCCAAAACATGAGCTGGTTCTGCTAGAAACATGTGAACACGTTGTCCCAGACAAGCATGACCACGTGGTAGTCTTACAATAAAACACTACCGAGTTCTGGTTGGGAACCATCACCGTGGATAACGAAGTCCTTGCATAAGTCATATGATTAGCTCTTATGAAGGAACTTCTTCCCCTTGAACAAATCAATCAGTGGCTTGGTGTGCTCGGGACACATATGGAATGAAGGTTGCAAGTCTCCAAACCACAGAATACTTCGCACGTGTGCATGACTAATTTGGAATGATTCCAGGAAAACAAAACAATCTTCCTCAAATTCATGGCGGCAACTTGCATCATATGCACATGAATTAGGGAAAATCACTACTTTCATTCAAACATATACCTCGTGAACGGGGCATGAAGAAAATGCTTTCAAAAGTTTCCAACACTAACTTAATGTTCAACAACATCATGGAAGAGATAAGCATGTTGTCAATGGGCTCAACAACAACTCATCAGAATTTCCATATCACTGGACTTCCACCATCGTGTGAACATGGTGATAGTATTGGTCAGACCAAAGATGTAATGGTGTATGCTCGAGGGATCAACCACGAATAAGACAACATTACGAGCATCGTTGGTACTGATTTGATTTGACGATAGCCCACACTCAAATCAAAGGATTGATAAGACAATAGGTCCAGCAACTGATCACAGGGACCAATCGATGAAGATATCATCTTTCTTCAACACACACTACACAAGAATATCCCTTTGGAACGAACTAAGTCAGGCAAGCTTTTATCTTCCAACCTTCCAAGTTATTGTTTAGCTTAACCAACTAGCTCAGGGATATCTAACACCGATTCTTGGAGAAGGATGGTTCACAAGAAACCAACTTGATCACGAGCTCAACATAGCGGTCAGGTGACAACCTGGTAATACTTCTGAGAAGATATTCAGAAAATCACGAGCCACCGGTATGTTACTAAGCTCGAGAACAATCTTGCTTTTCAGGGCAAGACGATATGATCAATAGAGCAAGAATTTGAAATAATCCCAACTCATCGATCGAGGAGTGAACCAGGAGAATGGACTAGGTAGCACGATCAATCTTAGAATGATGATTCAGTAACCAACACACTAAGAATAAAATTATTGTCCTTTAACTACCCAGCAACGAGGTTGCTAGGCGTATTGATTTCACACATCACAATTCATTTGTCGGTATTCCGGTTGCATCAACACGAAGACCGAGGAATGACTAATGACGGCAAGAAGTATCACTGTACCAGGAGTTCATAGGATGGGGTGCAATTCCTATAACAATCCCGATATAAAGATGGTAATACTCCAAGGTAGAACAGAACCAAAAGCTGGATTAGCAATTTGATCTGCGGAGCACAACTTCTTTGACCCAATCCTGGATATGGAAGAGGTACTGGAGTTTGTTTCTCCAAGTCATTCAGGACAGAATGGCTTGACGGACCACAAGAGTCATAGGCATCGATGAACGAACGCACGCATACTCTTGACTATCAATTGATAGACGAGGGTCAGAATGCAACTAAAGAGAACAGCTCAAAGGAACATATAACTTTCTGAGTTGTGGATGCATAGATTAGTATGTCGAACCAAGTTCAACATATTTCTTCCGGATAACCCATGCAGAAAGGTAGAACTGGCAGAGTCACGATTTATGAGTGGAGATCTCCTCAAGAGTCCTCTAATTGTGATCTTTTTTGATCCAATAAACATCTGCCATAAGTAGTTCATGGTATTTGGAAGAAGAAGATACCACGGACTTCAAGGACTATCGCAAAGGTTACTAATATCCTAAAGGCACTAGCAATTGCTATCAACATGAAGTAGGTAGAGTGAATCTCGGGTTCAGAACCCAGGAGTAGAATACCTACTACTAAATAGCATCACGGGATGCTTCCGAGAATAAAGGCCAGAATCATCACACTGGGAACACAATCATGGCTAAATTACTAGATGATCCCCTAAGACACCCAGGGTCATAATAATATCTCCAACATATACGCCGAGGTAACAAAGTACCTCAACTCACCGATTAGTGTGGTTAATCTGGCCCAAAGGAACATCGGAACGGAAGGAAGGGATTTTGCAAATGCTTCAGACTATTCAGAAACGTGGGGTGACTCGGACAGCATAACGGCTGTAAATGCTCAGAAAAGATTTGAGACATTCACAAAAATGGTGGCATAACCACTCAGAAGCACAATATCAAGGTTTCGAGATCAACAGTTAACATACGGAAGTAGTAGGAGCTGAACTGAGGCTTGAATCAACAATCTTATAAGTCTACGGATTAGTAACACGTGATCCTGATAGAAAGAAGAGATATCCTAGTTCTTAATCCCCGTAGAAGATAAGATGATGACTCAGATCAGAAGGGCATAAGGTATAAGGAATAAAAAGAGCCTTACGTTCCATCCCACAATCAATTCCCTTATATAACTAAAGAATTTCTAGACTCAACTTCGACCAGTTTGGCTTGGTAATCCTACAGGCAGTCAAGCTCTGATACCAACGCTGTCAGGACCCCGACTCGATGTCACATCGATCTAGCCGGTAACACCTCATATCACTTTGCGGCCTCACGCACGGTATCCCCACGGGTGTCGCCTTACCTTTGCCCGGGACCGTTTGCGCCTTTTGGCTCACGTATATGATAGTGTCGCTAGCATCCATATGATAAGGAGCCCGGGCTGACATGACTAGTCGTAAACCCAAAGTGGCACAGACTTACAGGGACAGGCATCCATGACCCAGCTTCGAACGTGTCGGTCATCAGCAAGTGGGTCCGGGCTGTAGCACTGGGCTAGCAGGACTCCGGTAAACCGGGCTGTAGCGGGCTAACAGGACTCCGGTACTCAAAGCGTGACATTTCCCCGAAGGGACAGACACAGGAACGAAGAAGGACACATGCCGGCCAGCCTAAGTGTTCCGGAGCAGTAGCAAGCTACCATGGCTCAGTGGAAACACTAGGAGACATTTCCCGGTAAGAGAGGCTACTAAAGATAAACAACTAGATGGTCAGATCCTACACATACCAAGCATTTCAAAAACATACACACAATATGCTCGATATGTGCAAATACAACATGGCATCACAACATGTCTCTACGACTCAAGTAATTATTCATTAGGCTCCGAGGAGCGAGATATTACAAACATGGGTCTCACGACCCAACAATCAGAGCATACAAGTCAAGCACAAGCGGAAGCTATCATGTCTGAGTACAGACATCTATAAATGAAAAAGGCTGAGAAGCCTGACTATCTATCAGATCCTGCCGAGGGCACAAGATCGTAGCTGAGGTATCAAGCTAAACGTCGAAGTCCACGCGGAAATACTAGTGAGACTGAAGTCTCTCTGCAAAAACATAAAATAGGCAAACGTGAGTACAAATGTACCCAGCAAGACTTACATCAGAACTATCTACATATGCATCATTATCAACAAAGGGATGGTGGGGTTTAACTGCAGCAAGCCAGCTTTGACTCGGTGGGTATCCTAAACTACGACTGCAAGTGACTCTTTGAGGTGGCGCACACGAGTCCACATATTCACCATATCAATACACCACTATGGATCCACTCCCGTCTCCCTACGAGAATGCCATCCATAGCACTCACGCTTATCTTGCGTATTTTAGAGTATCCACTTTCACTTGTCTATGAACTGATATAAGCAACCCAGAGGTCCTTTTCCGTGGACACGGCTATTCGAATAGATTAGGTTAACCCTGCAGGGGTGTACTTCTTCACACACGCTCTCACCACTTACCGCCGTTTACACGACATGTACTCGGCAACCTTCAAGCGGAAGCCCAACGTGGGTGTCGGCCACGGCCTGCCTAAACACTCAAGTCTCTAGTCCAGGTTTATCGCCTATTCGGGTTCCATCCATGAGGAGATCCGGCCGGAGTTTCGCTCACAGCCCCAAACGATGTGAACAGGGTTCCGTGACACCAAACGGGCGCCCGGTTTACCCGGCCACGTGCCTACCGCATCACAGCCCACCCCTACGGTCAGCGCTGCGCACGGCCTCCAGCATACTACAAACACCAGAAACTACTTGCAACTCCTGGACAGAGGACAAGGGTGATTAAGAAGCCGAGAGGGTCCATTGGTTTCGGGCCCAATGCGTGGTAGTAGCTGAATCATGGATCACAAACACAGAACTCAGTTCCTGAGGACGGCTGCAATGAGACAACCCACCATGTACTCCTACATGGCCTCTCACCGCTACCTTTACCAAAACGTGTTCACACACTTAGCTCACACACAGTAGGACATGTTCACACGCCTCTGATTCATCCCCGATGAATCAGACCTGACTCAACTCTAAGCAGTAGCAGGCATGACAAACAAGCATGAATGAGTAGGCACAACAGGGCTCAAACAACTCCTACTCATGCTAGTGGGTTTCATCTATTTACTGTGGCAATGACAGGTCATGCAAAGGATAAAGGGGTTCAGCTACCGCAGCAAGTAACAGATGAATCGTTGTTGTCCTAATGCAGTAAAAGAGAGCAGGAGCGAGAGAGTAGGATTGTATCGGAATGAACAAGGGGGTTTTGCTTGCCTGGCACTTCTGAAGATAACATTGAGTCTTCATCAGTGTCAACGATCACGTCATCGGTATCACATCTATCGAGAGGGGACAAATACCGGCAACACAGAAAGGAACACAATCAATGCAATGCACAGTATGATGCATGATCATGACATGGCAAAATGAATGTGTTTTGGGCTAATGCAACTAGCACCAGATTAAATGAAGTTGGTTTGAATCCAAGATTCAAATTCAAACTCCATATGTGGATATTTAAATGCCCTTTATTTGATTTGTACTAAACAGCAGCTATAAGTTGTTCTAACATGCATGAAAATGGTACAGATGGATTCCTTGAATTTTTCTGATAATTTTTCATATATAATTTATTTCATTTGGAGTTACGGTTAATTTTCTATGATTTATTGAAGTTTTAGCTATTTTCTGAAATTAATAAATCATTTTAGATTTATTTAAATTCCAGAAAGGAATTATTGCGTCAGCACTAGGTCATGCTGACCTCAGCATAGTCAACAGGGGCTGGTCCGGGTCAAACCTGACCAGTGGGGCCCACTGGTCAGTGACACACCGCTGGCATGAGTCACTGACGTGTGGGGCCAGTCAAAAGCCACGTCAGCAAGTCAAACTGACATCGAGGCCCACATGTCAGTGAGATAGAGAGCTAACAGGGGGTTATTTAACTTAACCCATGTTTTTAACAGCAGCGGTCCCACATGTCATGCACAAGGGTTTAATTAACTGAGTGATTAGCACCTAACCTAATGCTCCACGTCAGCTAGTGACGCCGGCGACCACGGCGACGGCGAGACCTCGCCGGAGTTGCTCGGGACGGCGCTACAGGCTGCGGTTGGGCACCCTGAGGGCACCAGGAGGGAGCCCGTGCTCCTGCGCATCCAGCGGAGGCAGCGGAAGGTCGCGGGGCGGCCGGGGCTGACGGCGGCGAGCTCGGCAGCGGCGGCCGGAGCTCGGGTTAGTTTGGGCTCGGCGTTAGGGTGCTCGGGAGGAGGAGCTGGTGGGATCTGCGTGCTCCTGGGAGGGCACCGAACGCGTTGACACACTCAGGCACGGGCTGTGGTGGCTAAAACGACGGAGGCATCATGGCCGGCGGCGATGAGCTCTCGGCTCCGGCGGAATCGAGCTAGCGGAGAGAAACAGAGGGGGGGGGCGAGCATAAGGGAAGATGCAGGAGCTCACATGGGGTCGGAAGAGAAGCTCGGCGGGCTCGGGGAGGCTTCTGCACCGGCGAATTGACGGCGGCGATCTCCGGGCACCAGAGATAAAGACGACGACGCTCCGGTCGTTTTCGGCCTCCTCTGATCGCGTGCGTCGGTGGGTAGCTCCACGGGGTCAGGGCGGAGCTCAGGCATGCGGAGAGGGAGCGAGGGGGGGGGTGGATGTGGCCGTGGTGTAGCTCATCGGAGTGGCCATGGCGGCTTCGGCCATGAGGGGAAAAAGAGCAGGGGAGTGAGAGGGAGAGAGCAGGGAGGCAAGGGAGCGGACGAGGGGGTTCCAGGGGGGTGTCGTGGCATCCTTAGCCGATCCGGGGCGGGGCGGCAAGCAGGAGGTGGCTCGGGCGCGTGCGTGCGCGCCGCGGCCACACGCTCGTCCTTCTGTCCGAGGACGAAGACGACAGGAGAAGGGAGTGGAGATGGGCTGGGCCGGCTGGGGGGAACTGGGCCGGCTGGTGGGCTGCACGGGTGGGCACCAGGTAAGTCCTTCTCTGTCTTTTATTTCTATTTCAGTTCTGTTTTCTTTTTATTTTATTTTGCCACTGTTTTCAAATTCAAAATAATTTCATACAGTGCCAAAACATTCTGAAATATTTTATGTTACCTCTCTGGACTATTCCAAAAGTACATAAAACATTTCAAAGCATTTGAAAATATATTCATTGTATATTATGAATATATCCCCAAATTCAAATAGATTATTGATTTAAATTCAGAGACCAAATAATTCCTTAAAAATATTCCAGAATTTTGGTTTGATATATAACTCTTGCCAAAATTCACAAAACTATTTTTAGGGCATTTTGGATTCACAGAATGCAATTTAAAGGGTGCTTGCCCTTCTTTTAATTAGGGTTTTGAGGCTTCTGAATTCCTCAGTTCAAATTTCATTTGAATTTAAACATGATGCAGCAACCAAGCTAGTCCAAGGCCAGGGTAAAGCTAGGGATGTGACACCTTGACTACATGTTTGGGCGCCGTCGGATGCCCGTCGGAGTTCACTTCAATAAATTCCTCCCTGACGGTGCTGAGCATGTTCGGGCGCCGGTCCTTCCGTTGCCTCTTCGGTTGGCTGCCATCTGTGCGTGCGCCACCATCATCAGTGGTGGCATCCGTGGCGCCATCATCAGTGGTGTCATCCCCGACGCCACTAGGGGTTGTGTAGTCAGGATCGGTGTCTTCTGCGGCGTCCTCATAGTGGTGAGGTTCTTCCTCCAACTCCTGGGACAGCTCCCAGAATTGCTTGCCGCCCGAACCGCCGGCATCATCATTGTGGGCCATGTTTCGCCCTAAATAGGAAAAAAGTTTGGTCAAAAAGTTGGTTATTGTCAAGGAACAAGATCATGGTCTCATCATTTAGGGTTTGTCGACACCGAGGCATCCTAAAAGCTAAGCTTTTATCATTTAGGGTTTGTCGACACCGAGGCACCCTAAAAGCCTAAGCGTACATCATTTAGGTTCTCATCGACATCGAGGCACCCTAAAAGCCAAGGTTTCATCATTTAGGGTTTGTCGACGCCGAGGCACCCTAAATGCTAAGTTTTCATCATTTAGGGTTCATCGATGCCGAGGCACCCTAGGTTGGGCCTAATCACTTGGCACTAATCAGTTGGCTCTATTGCCACCTATGTTGGGTTTATCATCTAGGGTTTATCGATGCTGAGGAGAATTTCTAAGTTGGGCCTAATCACTTGGCTCTATTGCCACCTATGGTTTAATGCAGCAAGAATAAAGGGGCAGTTGATCCTACTTAATTAAGTACTAAGATACCCCGGCCCATGCATTAGTAGAAAGTACCTCATATTTCCGATTTTTAGCAAAGTCATGCAAAAATTCACGGAAAATTTTAGCATGACCTTTGCTGAAAATAGGACATATGGAGTACCCGAATTTGCCGGAACAGAAGTTAATCGACATTCCGGCAAACTCAAGGGCCTCTCGGGGTACCTGCAAAATCATCACAACACGAAGGGCCTCTCAAGGGCCTCAAGCAGCGGCGGCCTCTCCCAGGACCCCATTTTTTGCTAAATTTCTTTGAGCAACAATTAGAGCAGAAAATTCAGCATATTTCTATACAATTTTTTTGTACACATAAGATAGAAATGTAGTGCTGAAAGTTTAATGCTTACAAAAGACTTGCTGAAATAGTGAAAAATATGGAGTCGCCAAGCTGGCTAAGAAACTCCCAAAGTCCACTAGCAAATCCAAGATCTAATCCTGTTACACACATCATAACAATTTAAGATAATTAGGATAAGGATAGTAGGAAATGAAAAAGAAAGAGCTCAAAAAACAATCACAAATGAAAAATAATAAAAACCTAGTCCTAGAAGAAAATAAATCCTAAAAGAAAAGAAATCCTAAAATTTGGAGGAAGTCCTAGCCGTAGTAGTCCAACTAGATGGCTACCACTACTACTCCTATCTCTGTTTAGCATCATCCACACGATAGTCCATTGGAATTTTGTTTGACATAGCTGAACAGCAAAGAAGGTGCCGTAGAAGCAGCTGCTACTGCTAGCTCCACTACATACATACTAGCCACTCTAAAACTTGTTTAAATCATTCACCCAACTCTAATCAATTCACCCAACTCTAATCAATTCAACTACGAGTTGCTGATTCGACAACCTACAAACTGATGACAAATTTATCTGCCATGACCACATCCAGGAACAGTTCTATTATAACACAATATTTCAGGGAAACACACAAAAGAAAACAATTCTTGTAATACATTGTTAACAGGGCATGGATTTTACTCCTACAGCAAGAACAACAACCCTAGGAGAAACGCATGCTCAAAAATCAAAAGCTTCTGCAATAAATAAATAAAGACAATTCCCAAAACTTGCTAGTAAAATAGTACTATGTGTACTAGAAGAGTCTTGTCAGGCACACAGATGCATATTCAGAAACCAAAACAATGATAAGTATAGGCAAGTGTAACTGGTCACTGAAGTAGCTCATGTCATTGCTTCTATCTGTCATGGACTGGTTTTCTGTAACTGATACAATTCAGTTGAGTTTTAAGGTTGACTAATTGTGCCCTTGTAAGTGCCTAGCAAACAGACTACAGGAATGGCATAAAGAAAGGAACATGCCAATGCACTCCAGGGTTTGCAGCAAGTTGTACTTAAAATATTCACCTTAGACAATCCATGACTATGTATTGCGTTAGATAATGCAAACAAGAACAGAAGGCAACTTTGCTTATATAGAAATGTTGGCAAATGCAAACTCCCAAGTCTAACCAGGAAGCATCAGACGCCGATGCATAACACTGCTCACTCGCTTACACACACTACCGCCTCAAAATTCAGAACATAACCTAGTACTTGGCGCGTCGGCTCAGTCAGGCATGGGGCGAAGCAAGGGGAAGAGGAGAGGGGAGGGGCACCTGCGCAGGGGCCGGGCAGTGACGGACGGCGGCCAGGTTGCACGGGCGACGGACGGTGGAGGCAAAGCCGCTCGGCGAAACAGAAGGCGGTGGCGATGGCAAGATGGGGTCGGTCAAAGGAAGAAGACGTGCTCCGGCGGGGGTGGGGGCGCGAGGGCGGCGGGGGTGTTGAGTTCGGCGAGGGTCGGGGCGGCGGGGGTGGGGGCGTGGGGGCGCGGGGGCGGCGGGGTGGAGTCCGATGAGGGTCGGGGCGGCGGCGTCGTGGGTCGGGGCAGCGTGCGGGTGGATCTGGTGGCGAGGGAGAGAGGGTCGAAGGGGATCTGGCGAGGGAGAGGGAGATAGCTAGGGGGAAGCTTACTAATGGCACACCACACCTCGGTGCGCCATTAGAAATCTTTTTTTTAGATAGCAATGGCGCACCCCGCAGTGGTGCGCAATTAGAAATCTTTTTTTTAGATAGCAATGGCGCACCCCGCAGCGGTGCACCATTAGAAATCTTTTTTTAGATAGCAATGGCGCACCCCGCAGAAGTGCGCCATTAGAATTTTTGTTATTACAGTTCGAGCACAGGTTATATTGCACCTAACCCAATCCACATTAGAACCCGCCCACTAGCTCGAATGGTCAGCACGCAGCACACACACCAGGAGGTCATGGGTTCGATTCCCAGTCTCCGCAATATTTTTTTTTTGCATTTTAAATGCTGTTTGATATTTATTTGTGTTTAAATATGTTCAAACTTGTTTAAATCATAATAGTAATACTTTTTATAAAAACAGTAATAATTTTTTTAAAAATATATTCAAATTTGTTACTTGAAAATATCATCGGCGGCGGCGGTGGAGCGGGGGAGGGTGCGGGGGGTGCCTGTTAGCGGCGGTGGAGCGGGGGAGGGTGCGGGGGGCTGGGTGCTCGTCGGCGGCAGTGGAGGGGGATCAAGATCGAGTGTCCTCATGAATTCAAAAAGTGCCCGTGAAATTTAAAAATATTCATGATATCAAAAAGTGCCCATGAAATACAATCGAGAAATGAAGACTACGATTTAAATACAATCGATCTTAGCTAGCTATCTGTTCACAATCTTCTTGCCCTTCTTTTTCGCAAATGGAGTTCTTCTGTGGAACGGACGTCCTTTAGGTAGGGTGGTCCTGCTTCTTCTTGTGGTGTGTGCTGCTACTTTATCTTCGTCGTCATGTTCGATCTTCGGGTCGCCGTACTTGTCGAAGTCTTGCTCATTGGCTACTCCATCCATTCCGATGATCTTCCTTTTGCCTCTCCTCACGACAACACGACTGGGCTTTGACGGGTCGGTAATGAAGAAGCACTGGTCCACTTGGGAAGCCAGTACCCATGACTCATTTTCCGCGGTGACGTTTGCGCCCGCGGTCTTGGAATTGGCTTCGGGTATAACCATGGTGGTGAAATACCGGTCTTCTTTTAGGACGCTCTTGGCCCATCTGACACGGAACATCGGGACCTTCTCTCCAGCGTAGCTCAGCTCCCAGATCTCCTTGATCCTTCCGTAGTATCTGTCCTTGTCGTTACCGGTGTAGGATTCCATCCTTACCCCGGAGTTTTGATAACCATCGCTCTTCATATCCTTGTCCTCCGTGTAGAATGTGTAGCCGTTGATATCGTACGCCTCATAGGTCATCAGGTTGTGCTCGGTGCCCTGTGACAAGGCGAATATGAGTTGTTCTTCCGCGAAAGAATCCTCATGTAAAGGGTACGACAGAAGCTTCTGCTTGAACCATGAGTTGTGCTCTTTGATTATATCTCCGTCCGTCCTCTGTTGACCTCGGTCATTGTACGTCTTCTCAATAAAGGTTTTGTGCTCTACCACCCAAGGATCGACCACATCTATGTGTTGTAGCGCGACTACGTTTGCTCTTTGAAAGTCGGCGAGTCGACCCTCGAAGTCGACATGCATTTCGCGGCGACCCTCACGGTGACCCCATCTAGCGAGCCTGCCGAGGTGCCTGTCGACAGGCAGACCAACGGGGTTCTCGATGCCTAGATAATTCGTGCAGTAGGAGATGCACTCTTCGCTCAGAAAGCCCCTGGCTATACTTCCGTCTGGATGTGACATGTTGTGAACGTATCCTTTGATGACACCATTCATCCTTTCGAACGGCATCATGCTGTACAGGAACGTCGGCCCGAGTTGGATGATATCCTCCACGATATGGACCAGCAGATGCACCATAACGTCGAAGAATGCGGCCGGGAAGTACATCTCAAGCTCGCATAGTATCACCACGATCTCTTCCTGTAGCCTTCTGAGTTGCCTCACGCCAATCGACGTCCGAGAGATGACGTCAAAAAAGTTACATAGGCCAAATAGCGTTTCACGGACGTGCGTGTCCATGATCCCACGGATTGCAACTGGAAGTATCTGCGTCATCAACACGTGACAGTCGTGAGACTTCATCCCGCTGAACTTCTGCTTCGCTGGGTCTAGGTATCTGCTTATCTTCCCCGCGTAACCGTAAGGAAGTTTTACTCCTACGAGGCAGGTGAAAAACTGCTCGATCTCCTCTTGACTTAGAGTGAAGCACACGGGAGGGTAGTCACTTCCGATCTTCTTGGCCTTTTTGCCTTTGCGACGAGTTTTTGTGTCCTGCATCGCCTCATCATCAT
Organism: Triticum aestivum; assembly: GCF_018294505.1. Classification (NCBI taxonomy): domain Eukaryota; kingdom Viridiplantae; phylum Streptophyta; class Magnoliopsida; order Poales; family Poaceae; genus Triticum; species Triticum aestivum. The sequence continues at coordinate 291,741,758 of NC_057803.1, read as the reverse complement.
CATCATCATCATCATCATCATCATTAGCGTGAAGCTCCTGCCTGATGCCCATTGATTTCAAGTCCGCCCTTGCTTTCGGCCCATCTTTGGTCCTCTCTGGAATGTTGAGCAGGGTACCAAGCAGACTCTCGCACACGTTCTTCGTGATATGCATGGCATCAAGGCTGTGAGGCACATTGTGGATCTTCCAGTATGGCAAGTCCCAGAAAACAGACCTCGTTTTCCATACCTTCAGCAGCAGCTCTGGCGCCTTTCGCTTCTTTCCCGGCTCTGGCGCCTTTTGCTTCTTTCCCGGCAGTGGGCAATCTTTCCAATTTTTCAACAGCTCGTCTATTTCCTCGCTGCTCCTTGTACGCGGGCGCTTTCGGGGTTCGGTTTCACCATCGAATAGATCCTTGCGTTTCCTCCATGGGTCATCGTCGCGAAGCCACCTTCAATGTCCCATGAACACGGTTTTCGAAGATCTAGGATCTCTATCTAGCTGGCGATACGTTGTGTCATCCATGCACCTTACGCATCCAGAAAATCCGTGGACTACCTGCCTCGCGAGATATCTATAACCGAGATAGCCATGCACCGTCGTGAGCAGTGCGGCTCTCATAGGGAAATATTCTTTCTCTGTGGCGTCCCATGTATTGGCTGGCGTTTTCCACAGCATGTCTAGCTCCTCTTTCAGCAGCCCCAGATACAGATTGATGTCGTTCCCTGGTTGTTTCGGCCCTTCAATTAGCATACTCATGGGAATGTACTTCCTCTTCATGCACAACCAGGGGGAAGGTTGTACATCCACACAAACATAGGCCACGTGCTATGTGTGCTTCTCTGGCTGCCAAACTGATTGACTCCATTGGTGCTCGCGCCCAGCATGATGTTCCTTGGATCCTTCCCAAATTCTAGGTATTCGAAGTTCAACGCTTGCCACTGGCTCGCATCCTTAGGGTGACTCAGCATCTTGTCTTTTTTATTTATCTCCGGATCATTTCCGTCATCTTCCCGCTTCTTCTCCTCCCTATCCGCGTGCCAACGCAGGAGCTTTGCTACCTTAGGGTCCGCAAAATACCGCTGCAGACGAGGAGTGATCGGAAAGTACCACACCGATTTTCGAGGAGCTTTCTTCCTCTTCTTGTATCGAGTGACGCCGCACACCGGACATATGGTAGACTCCGCGTGCTCGTCCCGATAAATGATGCAATTTTTCATGCACACATGGTATTTCACGTGCGGTAAATCCAGAGGACACACGATTTTCTTCGCCTCCTCGAAACTGGTCGGGCACTTGTTCCCCTTGGGAAGACGTTCGTGCCAGAATGACATGTTCTCGTCGAAGCATGCGTCGGTCATTTTGTGTTTTACCTTCATCTCCAGAGCCATGAGCGTTACTTTCAGGCGGGTATCCTCGGGCCTGCATCCTTCATACAATGGAGTAACCGCGTCTATCTCCAGTTGATCCAGCTTGGCTTTCTCTCGGGCGGCAGCTCTTGCGTTATCCGTCTGCTTGAGAAGCAGCTCTTGAATATGAGGGTCCTGCACCCAGCCTCCATCGTCGTCTGCTCCGGCATCTTCATCTTCATGATCATGCCCTTCGTCTTGATCTTCCTCATCATCATGTACGACATCTTCTACATGATGACTGTGTACAGCATCACCGTCGTGATCATGTCCTGGAGATTCTTCGTCTTCTCGCCCGCCCTCGCCGCGGTGGTACTTGTCTTGTTGCCCTTCCTCATTTCTTTCCCGGCCCCCATGGACGACTTCATAGTCATCTTCATCACCTTGCCACCGATAGCCATCCATGAAACCACGCAAGAGCAGGTGGTCCCGCACCTGCCCGGAATCCGGGTCCGCAATAAGGCTCTTCAGATTGCATCTTCGACACGGACATCTTATCTCTGTCTCGTTCTTTTTAAAGCATCTCGTCCTTCCCGGAGCTCAAAAACCTATTCACGATGCCTTCGGTCATCGTGCAGACCATGGTGGCCTGCGGGGTAGAGCAAAACGATATTTTAGAATCAAGAAAAAATTTGGCATGACCTTCCCTAAAAATAGGACCAAAAAGAATGCATAGTGCCAAAATTCTCGCCGAAACGGAAATGAATCAACATTCCGGCAAAATATTGGCAACTATCGCATTTCAAATACCGGTACCTGCAAACACAAACATATATGCAACACCACAAACACATGCAACACCACAAACATACATAGATCTAGCTAGGCCACAAAAAAGTGCATGTGTACGTTGTTGGAGCGAGCTAGGGAGAAAAAAGTAGATCTACATCATGAAGATAGCTTTCCCCTTACTTACCTATCAAAAAAAGGTAATTTCACCACTTAATTTTGATGAATCTATGGTGGAAATGAGGTGAGGAGGAGGAGGCAGCCGAAAGCTTGGAGAAGGAGGTGGAGGGAATGAAGTGGGGAAAGTGAGTGGGTAGGTGTGGGGCTGTCCAAAATATCTTGTTGAGGTCCCAGGTTACTAATGGCGCACCACCTGCAAACGTGCCATTAGTAACCCTGGTTACTAATGGCGCACCTGCAGGTGGTGCACCATTAGTAGTTTTGCAGAAAAGTAAAAAATATATATATACTAATGGCGCACTTTTACAGGGTGCGCCATTAGTAGTTTAAACTAGTAATGGCACACTGTGAGGCGGTGCGCCATTAGTAGTTTTGCAAAAAAAAGAACAAAAAAAATTCAGTACTGGCGCACTCCATGTCGGGTGCACCATTACTAGTTAGAACTAGTAATGGCGCACTTCGGTAGGATGCGCCATTAGTATGTATGTAAAAATGAAAAAAAATATCACTAGTGGCGCACCAGTTTTCTGGTGCGCCATTAGTGTCTTCCACACTAATAGCGCATCACCAACTAGTGCGCCATTAGTATATATTAGTGGCGCACTACTTCCCTGGTGCGCCATTAGTGTCAATCCTATCTATAGCCCTTTTCCTAGTAGTGCCCGCCTCAGCCCAGTAGCGCCAAGGCCCGGCTCCCTGAACCCCAATGTGAGGAAGCCCACCTCCTGTTGGCTCCTGTGCAGCCCAGTTCGGGCCAGTTTTGGCCCGACTCATGTTTTTTTTCGGGGAGTGAATTATCTTTTATCCAGTGTTATACAGATTTGCAGAAAAGACCCTCATGTTCATACATTTAATATCTCACGAACCATGCATCTTTTGCAAATAACTTATATATGTAAAATGCTGAGTTTTTCATCTAGCTTCATAATATGTCACTTTCATGCATGTTTAAAACGTTTAAACTGTTGTTTGCATATATTTTACCATATTACCATGCTAAAACGGTTGATTTCATAACTAAATAACCGTAGCTCGGTTTTAAATAAACTTTTATTAAATGGGGTGGAAAATGCCTAGTTTAACTTGGTGCACTTTATTTTCCTGCTTAACAACAATAAAATATGGCTTAGGGCAGAACAGTACCAAATTCAAATATGCTCATGAGGAGTTTCCGGAATTGTTGTTCATTGTTTCCGGCCTCATTTAAACTTGCCTAGTTAGGTAGTTTTATTATGCTTCACCCTCTTGCCATGTTAATCAACATTTAATCTTGTTGGGTACATAAATGAGAGAGAACTAAATAAGTCATGTGGTGTTTTCTTCAATATGCAACTCCGTTGCATATTGAGCTCCACTTAAGTTGTAGTGTTGTTTTGTGCTTTTTGCCATGCCATGTTTCATTAAACCGGACATGCATCATACTTGGTTGTGCATCATGCCATGTTTATGTGGTGGTTGTTTACTATGTTGTGTGCTTCTTTCCTGCGTTGCTTCTTCGGGTTGGTTCCGTTAACGTCGCGTTTGTGAGGACCCGTTCGACTATGTCCGTTTGTCTTCTTCATGGACTCGTCTTTCTTCCTTGCAGGATTTCAGGCAAGATGACCATACCCTTGAAATCACTTCTATGTTTGCTTGCTAGTTGCTCGCTCTATTGCTATGCCTATGCCGCGATACCTACCACTTGCTATATCATGCCTCCCATGTTGCCATGTCAAGCCTCTAACCCACCTTGTCCTAGCAAACCGTTGTTTGGCTATGTTACCGCTTTGCTCAGCCCCTCTTATAGCGTTGTTAGTTGTAGGTGAAGACTGGAGCTTGTTCCATGTTTGGAACATGGATATTTTGTTGGGATATCACAATATCTCTTATTTAATTAATTCATCTATATACTTGGTAAAGGGTGGAAGGCTCGGCCTTATGCCTGGTATTTTGTTCCACTTTTGCCGCCCTAGTTTCCGTCATATCGGTGTTATGTTCCCGGATTTTGCGTTCCTTATGCGGTTGGGATATAATGGGAACCCCTTGACAGTTCGCCTTGAATAAAACTCCTCCAGCAATGCCCATCATTGGTTTTACCATTCGCCACCTAGCCTTTTCTTTCCCTTGGGTTTTGCAGACTCAAGGGTCATCTTTATTTAAACCTCCCTGGGCCAGTGCTCCTCTGAGTGTTGGTCCAAACTGAGCTGCCTCCGGGGCCACCTCAGGGAAACTTGAGGGTTGGTTTTACTCATAGCTAGTCTCATCTGAGTGTGCCCTAAGAACGAGATATGTGCAGCTCCTATCGGGATTTGTCGGCACATTCGTGCGGTGTTGCTGGACTTGTTTTACCATTGTCGAGGATGTCTTGTAACCTGGATGCCAAGCTTGATCGGGTCTTCCCGCTAGAAGGAATATCCGTCATTGACCGTGAGAGCTTGTGATGGGCTAAGTTGGGACACCCCTGCAGGGATTTGAACTTTCGAAAGTCGTGCCCGCGGTTATGGGCAGATGGGAATTTGTTAATGTCCAGTTGTTGAAAACCTGAAGTTGACCTTAATTAAAATACATCAACCGCGTGTGTAACCATGATGGTCTCTTCTCGGCGGAGTCCTGGAAGTGAAAACGGTGTTGGAGTAATGCTTGACAGAGGTTGTTCTAGGATCACTTCTTGATCATAGTTGTTCGACCGTGCTTTTGCCTTCTCTTCTCGCTGTCATTTGCGTATGTTAGCCACCAAATATGCTAGTCGCTTGCTGTAGCTCCACTACATAACTTTTACCCTTCCTATAAGCTTAAATAGTCTTGATCGCAAGGGTGTGAGATTGCTGAGTCCCCGTGACTCACAGATACTTCCAAAACCAGCTTGCAGGTGCCGTTGAACCATGCAGATGACGCAACCAAGCTCAAGGAGGAGCTCGATGAAGATCTTGTCCTTTATGTTGTTCCGTTTCCAGTTGATCAGTAGTGGAGCCCAGTCGGGACGATCGGGGATCTGTGTAGCTTTTGGGGTAGTCTTCTTTTATTTTGGTTCCGTAGTCGGACCTTGATTGTATATGGTTGATGTAATGCTTTATTCATGTAATTGTGTGAAGTGGCGATTGTAAGCCAACTATGTACCTTTTCCCTTATTCATTACATGGGTTGTTGTGAAGATTACCTCACTTGCGACATTTCTTTCAATGTGGTTATGCCTCTAAGTCGTGCTTCGACACATGGGAGATATAGCCGCATCGAGGGTGTTACATGGACCAATCTTCACAGCAACATTATCCCCATCAGCTTTGCTATTACCAGGTTGGGAACCAGCTTTCACACGTGGGCTACGCATTTGTGTGCCATCGGGATTTCGATCTGACATCTTCCTCTTCAAAACATCTTTCTTCTCATTAACTACATCATGAGTGAACACTTGCGTCAAATGAGTTTGCATCAGGTTTGTCTTCACAGGCATGTCACTTCCATGAGATCTAGCATCAACAGTTGAAAAGGCCGCGTCACCACCTTCATCACCTACACCTTCAGGAGATTGAGCAACATCCTGATCACCTCTTTGAACACAGGCAGCCTTTTGACGCTGTTCCAACTCCTTTCTCCCCTGGAAATCACACTTCTTCTTTCTTATCATTTCATCCTCGAGCTATAACTGCATAGGAACATCCTCAGCCTGACTAACAGGCTCAGTGCCATCAACACTCTGTGACTGAGTAACAGACAACTGCAAGCTGCCATCAACATCATCAACATTAAGAGAATACATTCCATCATTATTATCTCTGACAACATCAGCAATGTCCTCGGCAGCACCATGGCTGTCATTAACTGCATAAACCAACAAACATAAGCACGCACGTATAAAATCAAAACAAAATTAACATTGCAGAGACAAAATAAATAAAGCGCATAGCATCAGATCCAAACAAAAAGGAACAACTGATGTAGCTAAGCATATTTATGTATTCAAGGCTGATAAAAAAGAGCAAATATAAGGGAAACACTAGCAACATCCGCAAGTTCTTCTAGCGGATTTGGTGTCTCGAAAATAACATTCACAAGATCTTGAAAGTGATCTGATTTTCCAGAATCAGGAGGCACCGGCACTCCAACATCTGCAACAACATCATAATTAGCAAAAAGGTACATGAACAAGCAATCAGTTCAACTATATGAACACTACAAGTGCACCCAATAAAACAATATGAACCCACCACTGGCGCAACAAACTTCAGAATGAAAACTCTTTCAACATCATACTAGTTCTTCACTGACTACTACAACCTATTCAAATGCCAGGAGAACAGTTCAAACTACAGATGGTGATCAGTACTACAACATGTCTGCAGGTCACACAATCCAGGGCAAATTTAACAGCTATCAAAATACATACAACATATAAAGTCGATACGACCACACCTATATAACCTAAAAACCAGATATGTTAAAACATCATCCAAATTACAGGTAAAATCACCTGCATTCAACTTGTCCGGACTAGATGATGTACCCATTGAGATCAACAGACCTAAAACCTGCTGAACCAGATCTACAAGACACATGAACAAAAATTAGGGCTCTGACCTATTTCAGAAATGAAGCACGCCATACAAAGCAAAACTCTTACAAGCAAACACAAAATCCGCCACAGAATCGAGTGTCACTGTTGCCAACCGCTCGTTCAAGAGCAATGGAACCCTAGCGAATCCAGCCTGAAACGGAATGAGAGCAAGAGCTAAGAAATATAGGGAAAATTTGTACATAAGAGGACGCAAGGGAAGTTAATCGCAGACCAAAAGGAGCAAACAGAGCACCCAGACCTCCACCCCTGGGGTTCAACCCGCCGGCCAATGCTCCCGCGGCGAAACAGGAGAAGCAACTTCTCTGCCAGAAGAGGGGAACGAAGAAAGAATCAATTTGGAGAGGGGAGTAGAGTGGAACGGGGGAGAGCGGAGGTTAAAAGGTGAGTGGGAGAAAACCGACGGCTAAAGCCCAGAACCATGGCGAAGCCCACTATCTCTGGGCAGTTACCAAAGATAATAGCAAAAAATAAATACAATAAAAAATTAATATAGAGGGAGAAAACAAACAGCTAAAGTACAAATAATAACTCACAATAGTACAATAAAATTTATAAAAAAGTACAAATGAAATAATAATTCATAACTTTGCTGGTTTTTCACCCAAAAAATAAAGATAAGATAAGGGGGGCGAATCATGTACTACTATGCCCCTCGGTGCGGTGCGCTGCAGTGCGGTGCGGGGAACAAGTCATGTTACGAAGATGTGTCAATACTACTATGCCCCTCGGTGCGGTGCGGTGAGCACCGAAAGTCCATACAAGGATGATGTGTCAATACAACTATGCCCCTCGGTGCGATAAGGTGTGGGGGAAAGTCATGTTACGGACTCGCCTCTGCATGCGACGCCGCGTCACGCCGCATCGTCGCCTTCTACGGCTCGTTCCTGGCTCGGCCTCGCCGGGATGGGGGAGGGGGGTCCCGATACCCCTGCCCCCCAGTTCGGCCTCGCGCTAACGCGGCAGTGCGCTCGTTTGACAGGCGCAGTGCGGTTATTCTGTTTCCTGCCCACATGCACCCACACACCCCCTAAAAGATAGATAATGGGGGCAAGTCCATACAAGGAAGATGTGTCAGTACAACTATGCACCGAGGGGCAGTGTGGTTATTCTGTTTCCCCCCCCCCCCACACGCACCCACACACCCCTAAGATAGATAATGGCAGCAAGTCCATACAAGGAAGATGTGTTAGTACAACTATGCACCGCGGGGCAGTGCGGTTATTCTGTTTCCCCCCATACGCACCCACACACCCCTAAGATAGATAATGGGGGCAAGTCATGTTACAGACTCTCCTCCGCATGCGATGCCGCGGCACGCCGCGTCGTCGCCTGCTACGGCTCGTTCCTGGCTCGGCCTCGCCGGGATGAGGGAGGAGGGTCCCGACCCCCTCGGTTCGGCCTCGCGCTAACGCGGCAGTGCGCTCATTTGATAGGCGCAGTGCGGTCATTCTGTCCCCCCCCCACACGCACCCAGACACCCCCTGAAAGATAGATAATGGGGGCAAGTCCATACAAGGAAGATGTGTCAGTACAACTAGGCACCGAGGGGCAGTGCGGTTATTCTGTTTCCCCTCCCCCCCCCACACGAACCCACACACCCCCAAGATAGATAATGGGCGCAAGTCATGTTACGGACTCGCCTCCGCATGCGACACTGCGGCACTCCACGTCGTCGCCTGCTATGGCTTGTTCCTGGCTCGGCCTCGCCGAGATGGCGGAGGGGGGTCCCGATACCCCTTTGCCCTGGTTCGGCCTCGCACTAACGCGGTAGTGCGCTCGTTTGACAAGCGCAGTGCGGTTATTCTGTTTTCCCCCACACGCACCCACACACCCCCTAAAAGATAGACAATGGGGGCAAGTCCAAACAAGGAAGATGTGTCAGTACAATTATGCACCAAGGGGCAGTGCGGTTAGTTTGTTTCCCCCCCACACACACCCACACACCCCTAAGATAGATAATGGGGCAAGTCCATACAAGGAAGATGTGTCAGTACAACTATGCACCGACGGGCAGTGCGGTTATTCTGCTCCCGCCCCCCCCCCCCCCACACACGCACCCGAACACCCCTAAAAATAGATAATGGGGGCAAGTCATGTTACGAACTCGCCTCCGCATGCAACGCCGCGGCACGCCGCGTCGTCGCCTACTACGGCTCGTTCCTGGCTCGGCCTCGCCTGGATGGGGGAGGGGGTCCCGACCCCCCCGGCTCGGCCTCGCACTAACGTGGATGTGCGCTCGTTTGACAGGCGCAGTGCGGTAATTCTGTCCCCCCACACGCACCCACGAACCCCTAAAAGATAGATAATGGGGGCAAGTCCATACAAGGAAGATGTGTCAGTACAACTATGCACTGAGGGGCAGTGCGGTTATTCTGTCCCCCCCACACGCACCCACACACCACTAAGATAGATAATGGGGGCAAGTCCATACAAGGAAGATGTGTTAGTACAACTATGCACCGCGGGGCAGTGCTGTTATTCTGTTTCCCGCCATACGCACCCACACACCCATAAGATAGATAATGGGGGCAAGTCCTGTTACGGACTCGCCTCCGCATGCGATGCCGCGGCACGCCACGTCATCGCCTGCTACGGCTCGTTCCTGGCTCGGCCTCGCCGGGATGAGGGAGGGGGTCCCGACCCCCCTCAGCTCGGCCTCACGCTAACGCGGCAGTGCGCTCATTTGACAGGCGCAGTGCGGTCATTCTGTCCCCCCCCCCACACACCCACACACCCCCTAAAAGATAGATAATGGGGCCAAGTCCATACAAGGAAGATGTGTCAGTACAAGTATGCACCGAGGGGCAGGGCGGTTATTCTATTCCCCCCCCCCACACGCACCCACTCACCCCTAAGATAGATAATGGGGGAAAGTCCATGGAAGGAAGATGTGTGAGTACAACTATGCACCGAGGGACAGTGTGGTTATTCTGTTTCCCCCCCACACGCACTCACACACCACTAAGATAGATAATGGGGGCAAGTCCATACAAGGAAGATGTGTCAGTACAACTATGCACCGCGGGGCAGTGCGGTTATTCTGTTTCCCCCGATACGCACCCACACAACCCTTAGATAGATAATGGGGGCAAGTCATGTTAAGGACTCTCCTCTGCATGCGACGTCGCGGCACGCCGCGTCGTCGCCTACTACGGCTCGTTCCTGGCTCGGCCTCGCCGGGATGAGGGAGGGGGTCCCGACCCCCCCTCGGCTCGGCCTCGTGCTAACGCGGCAGTGCGCTCATTTGACAGGCGCAGTGTGGTCATTCTGTCCCCCCACACGCACCCACACGCCCCCTAAAAGATAGATAATAGGGGCAAGTCCATACAAGGAAGATGTGTCAGTACAACTATGCACCAAGGGGCAATGCGGTTATTCTGTTTCCCCCCCACATGCACCCACACACCCCTAAGATAGATAATGGGGGCAAGTCCATACAAGGAAGATGTGTCAGTACAACTATGGACCGAGGGGCAGTGCGGTTATTCTGTTCCCCCCCCCACATGCACCCACACACCCCTAAGATAGATAATGGGTGCAACTCCATACAAGGATGATGTGTCAGTACAATTATGCATCGGGGGGCAGTTCGGTAATTCTGTTCCCCCCCACACGCACCCACACACCCCTAAGATAGATAATGGCGGCAAGTCATGTTACGGACTCGCCTCCACATGCGACGTCGTGGCACGCCGCGTCGTCGCCTGCTACGGCTCGTTCCTGGCTCGGCCTCGCCGGTATGGGGGAGGTTGGGTCCCGACCTCGCTACCCCCCTCCCCTGGCTCGGCCTCGCGCTAACGCGGCAGTGCGCTCATTTGACAGGCGCAGTACGGTTATTCTGTCCCCCCCACACTCACCCACACACCCCCTAAAAGATAGATAATGGGGGCAAGTCGATACAAGGAAGATGTGTCAGTACAACTATGCACCGAGGGGTAGTGCGGTTATTCTGTTTCCCCCCCACACGCACCCACACACCCCTAAGATAGATAATGGGGGCAAGTCCATACAAGGAAGATGTGTCAGTACAACTATGCACCGAGGGGTAGTGCAGTTATTCTATTTCCCCCCACACGCACCCACACACCCCTGAGATAGATAATGGGGGCAAGTCCATATAAGGAAGATGTGTCAGTACAAATATGCACTGAGGGGCAGTGCGGTTATTCTGCCCCCCCCCCTCCCCCCACGCACCCACACACCCCTAAGATAGATAGTGGGGGCAAGTCATGTTACGGACTCGCCTCCGCATGAGACGCCGCTGCACGCCGCGTCGTCGCCTACTACTGCTCATTCCTGGCTCGGCCTCGCCGGGATGGGGGAGGGGGTCCCGACCCCCCCCCCCGGTCGGCCTCGCGCTAACACGGCAGTGCGCTCGTTTGACAGGCACAGTGCGGTTATTCTGTTCCCCCCCCACACACGCTCCCACACACACACCCTAAAAGATAGATAATGGGGGAAGTCCGTACAAGGAAGATGTGTCAGTACAACTATGCACCGAGGAGCAAAGCGGTTATTCTGTTTCCCCCCACACACATCCACACACCCATAAGATAGATAATGGGGGCAAGTCCATACAAGGAAGATGTGTCAGTACAACTATGCACCGAGGGGCAGTGCGGTTATTCTGTCCCCCCCCCCCCCACACGCACCCACACACTCCTAAGATAGATAATGGGGGCAAGTCATGTTACGGACTCGCCTCCGCATGCGACGCCGCGTCGTCGCCTACTACGGCTCGTTCCTGGCTCGGCCTCGCTGGGATGGGGGAGGGGGTCCCGACCCCCCCACCCACCCGGCTCGGCCTCGCGCTAACGTGGCAGTGCGCTCGTTTGACAGGCGTAGTGCGGTTTCTGTCCCCCCCACACACGCACCCACACACCCCGTAAAAGATAGATAATGGGGCAAGTCCATACAATGAAGATGTGTCAGTACAACTATGCACCGAGGGGCAGTGCGGTTATTCTGTTTCCCCCCACACGCACCCACACACACCTAAGATAGATAATGGGGGCAAGTCCATACAAGGAAGATGTGTTAGTACAACTATGCACCGAGGAGAAAAGCGGTTATTCTGTTTCCCCCCACACGCACCCACACACCCCTAAGATAGATAATGCGGGCAATTACATACAAGGAAGATGTATCAGTACAACTATGCACCGAGGGGCAATGCGGTTATTCTGTACCCCCCCCCCCCCCCCGCCCACACAGACGCACCCACACACCCCTAAGATAGATAATAGGGGCAAGTCCATACAAGGAAGATGTGTCAGCACAACTATGCACCGAGGGGCAGTGCGGTTATTCTCTTTCCCCCCACACGCATCCACACACCCCTAAGATAGATAATGGGGCAAGTCCATACAAGGAAGATGTGTCAGTACAACTATGCACTGAGGGGCAGTGCGGTTATTCTGTTCCCCACACACACACCCACACACCCCTAAGATAGATAATGGGGGAAAGTCCATACAAGGAAGATGTGTCAGTACAACTATGCACCGAGGGGCAGTGCGGTTATTCTGTCCCCCCCCCCACACGCACCCACACACCCCTAAGATAGATAATGGGTGCAACTCCATACAAGGATGATGTGTCAGTACAATTATGCATCGAGGGGCAGTTCGGTAATTCTGTTCCCCCCCACACGCACCCACACACCCCTAAGATAGATAATGGGGGCAAGTCATGTTACGGACTCGCCTCCGCATGCGACGCCGTGGCACGCCGCACCGTCGCCTGCTACGGCTCGTTCCTGGCTCGGCCTCGCCGGTATGGGGGAGGTTGGGTCCCGACCCCCCTACCCCCCTCCCCTAGCTCGGCCTCGCGCTAACGCGGCAGTGCGCTCATTTGACAGGCGTAGTACGGTTATTTTGTCCCCCCCGCACTCACCCACACACCCCCTAAAAGATAGATAATGGGGGCAAGTCGATACAAGGAAGATGTGTCAGTACAACTATGCACCGAGGGGCAGTGCGGTTATTCTGTTTCCCCCCCACACGCACCCACACACCCCTAAGATAGATAATGGGGGCAAGTCCATACAAGGAAGATGTGTTAGTACAACTATGCACCTAGGCGTAGTGCAGTTATTCTGTTTCCCCCCACACGCACCCACACACCCCTAAGATAGATAATGGGGGCAAGTCCATACAAGGAAGATGTGTCAGTACAACTATGCACCGCGGTGCAGTGCGGTTATTCTGTTTCCCCCCATACGCACCCACACACCCCTAAGATAGATAATGGGGGCAAGTCATGTTACGGACTCTCCTCTGCATGCGACGTCGCGGCACGCCGCGTCGTCGCCTACTACGGCTCGTTCCTGGCTCGGCCTCGCCGGGATGAGGGAGGGGGTCCCGACCCCCCTCGGCTCGGCCTCGTGCTAACGCGGCAGTGCGCTCATTTGACAGGCGCAGTGTGGTCATTCTGTCCCCCCACACGCACCCACACACCCCCTAGAAGATAGATAATAGGGGCAAGTCCATACAAGGAAGATGTGTCAGTACAACTATGCACCGAGGGGCAATGCGGTTATTCTGTTTCCCCCCCCCCCACATGCACCCACACACCCCTAAGATAGATAATGGGGGCAAGTCCATACAAGGAAGATGTGTCAGTACAACTATGCACCGAGGGGCAGTGCGGTTATTCTGTCCCCCCCCCCCCCACATGCACCCACACACCCCTAAGATAGATAATGGGTGCAACTCCATACAAGGATGATGTGTCAGTACAATTATGCATCGAGGGGCAGTTCGGTAATTCTGTTCCCCCCCCCACACGCACCTACACACCCCTAAGATAGATAATGGCGGCAAGTCATGTTACGGACTCGCCTCCACATGCGACGTCGTGGCATGCCGCGTCGTCGCCTACTACGGCTCGTTCCTGGCTCGGCCTCGCCGGTATGGGGGCGGTTGGGTCCCGACCCCGCTACCCCCCTCCCCTAGCTTGGCCTCGCGCTAATGCGGCAGTGCGCTCATTTGACAGGCGCAGTACGGTTATTCTGTCCCCCCCACACTCACCCACACACCCCCTAAAAGATAGATAATGGGGGCAAGTCGATACAAGGAAGATGTGTCAGTACAACTATGCACCGAGGGGTAGTGCGGTTATTCTGTTTCCCCCCCACACGCAGCCACACACCCCTAAGATAGATAATGGGGGCAAGTCCATACAAGGAAGATGTGTCAGTACAACTATGCACCGAGGGGTAGTGCAGTTATTCTGTTTCCCCCCACACGCACCCACACACCCCTAAGATAGATAATGGGGGCAAGTCCATATAAGGAAGATGTGTCAGTATAAATATGCACTGAGGGGCAGTGCGGTTATTCTGCCCCCCCCACGCACCCACACACGTCTAAGATAGATAGTGGGGGCAAGTCATGTTACGGACTCGCCTCCGCATGAGACGCCGCTGCACGCCGCGTCGTCGCCTACTACTGCTCATTCCTGGCTCGGCCTCACCGGGCTGTGGGAGGGGGGTCCCGACCCCCCCCCCCCCGGTCGGCCTCGCGCTAACGCGGCAGTGCGCTCGTTTGACAGGCGCAGTGCGGTTATTCTGTCCCCCCCCACACGCACCCACACACACCCTAAAAGATAGATAATGGGGGAAGTCCATACAAGGAAGATGTGTCAGTACAACTATGCATCGAGGAGCAAAGCGGTTATTCTGTTTCCCCCCACACGCATCCACACACCCCTAAGATAGATAATGGGGGCAAGTCTATACAAGGAAGACGTGTCAGTACAACTATGCACCGAGGGGCAGTGCGGTTATTCTGTCCCCCCCCCACACGCACCCACACACTCCTAAGATAGATAATAGGGGCAAGTCATGTTACGGACTCGCATCCGCATGCTACGCCGCGTCGTCGCCTACTACGGCTCGTTCCTGGCTCGGCCTCGCCGGGATGGGGGAGGGGGGTCCCGACCCCCCCCCCCACCCGGCTCGGCCTCGCGCTAACATGGCAGTGCGTCGTTTGACAGGCGCAGTGCGGTTTCTGTCCCCCCCACACACGCACCCACACACCCCATAAAAGATAGATAATGGGGGCAAGTCCATACAATGAAGATGTGTTAGTACAACTATGCACCGAGGGGCAGTGTGGTTATTCTGTTTCCCCCCACACGCACCCACACACCCCTAAGATAGATAATGGGGGCAAGTACATACAAGGAAGATGTGTCAGTACAACTATGCACCGAGGAGCAAAGCGGTTATTCTGTTTCCCCCCACACGCACCCACACACCCCTAAGATAGATAATGCGGGCAATTACATACAAGGAAGATGTATCAGTACAACTATGCATCGAGGGGCAATGCGGTTATTCTGTACCCCCCCCCCCCCCGCCCACACAGACGCACCCACACACCCCTAAGATAGATAATAGGGGCAAGTCCATACAAGGAAGATGTGTCAGCACAACTATGCACCTAGGGGCAGTGCGGTTATTCTCTTTCCCCCCACACGCACCCACACAACCCTAAGATAGATAATGGGGCAAGTCCATACAAGGAAGATATGTCAGTACAACTATGCACTGAGGGGCAGTGCGGTTATTCTGTTCCCCCCAAACGCACCCACACACCCCTAAGATAGATAATGGGGGAAAGTCCATACAAGGAAGATGTGTCAGTACAACTATGCACCGAGGGGCAGTGCGGTTATTCTGTCCCCCCCCCCCCACACGCACCCACACACCCCTAAGATAGATAATGGGTGCAACTCCATACAAGGATGATGTGTCAGTACAATTATGCATCGAGGGGTAGTTCGGTAATTCTGTTCCCCCCCACACGCACCCACACACCCCTAAGATAGATAATGGGGGCAAGTCATGTTACGGACTCGCCTCCGCATGCGACGCCGTGGCACGCCGCATCGTCGCCTGCTACGGCTCGTTCCTGGCTCGGCCTCGCCGGTATGGGGGAGGTTGGGTCCCGACCCCCCTACCCCCTCCCCTAGCTCGGCCTCGCGCTAACGCGGCAGTGCGCTCATTTGACAGGCGTAGTACGGTTATTCTGTCCCCCCCACACTCACCCACACACCCCCTAAAAGATAGATAATGGGGATAAGTCGATACAAGGAAGATGTGTCAGTACAACTATGCACCGAGGGGCAGTGCGGTTATTCTGTTTCCCCCCCACACGCACCCACACACCCCTAAGATAGATAATGGGGGCAAGTCCATGGAAGGAAGATGTGTTAGTACAACTATGCACCGAGGGGTAGTGCAGTTATTCTGTTTCCCCCCACACGCACCCACACACCCCTAAGATAGATAATGGGGGCAAGTCCATATAAGGAAGATGTGTTAGTACAAATATGCACTGAGGGGTAGTGCGGTTATTCTGCCCCCCCCCCCACGCACCCACACACCCCTAAGATAGATAGTGGGGGCAAGTCATGTTACGGACTCGCCTCCGCATGAGATGCCGCTGCACGCCACGTCGTCGCCTACTACTGCTCATTCCTGGCTCGGCCTCGCCGGGATGGGGGAGGGGGGGCCCGACCCCCTCGGCTCGGCCTCGCGCTAACGCGGCAGTGCGCTCGTTTGACAGGCGTAGTGCGGTTATTCGGTTTCGCCCCCCCCCCCCCCCACACGCACCCACACACCCCCTAAAAGATAGATAATGGGGGAAGTCCATACAAGGAAGATGTGTCAGTACAACTATGCACCGAGGAGCAAAGCGGTTATTCTGTTTCCCCCCACATGCATCCACACACCCCTAAGATAGATAATGGGGGCAAGTCCATACAAGGAAGATGTGTCAGTACAACTATGCACCGAAGGGCAGTGCGGTTATTCTGTCCCCTCCCCCACACGCACCCACACACCCCTAAGATAGATAATGGGGGCAAGTCATGTTACGGCCTCGCCTCCGCATGCGACGCCGCGTCGTCGCCTACTACGGCTCGTTCCTGGCTCGGCCTCGCCGTGATGGGGGAGGGGGGTCCCGACCCCCCCACCCGGCTCACCCTCGCGCTAACGTGGCAGTGCGCTCGTTTGACAGGCGCAGTGCGGTTATTCTGTCCCCCCCACACATGCACCCACACACCCCGTAAAAGATAGATAATGGGGGCAAGTCCATACAATGAAGATGTGCCAGTACAACTATGCACCGAGGGGCAGTGCGGTTATTCTGTTCCCCCCCCCCACACACGCACCCACACACCCCCTAAAAGATAGATAATGGGGGAAGTCCATACAAGGAAGATGTGTCAGTACAACTATGCACCGAGGAGCAAAGCGGTTATTCTGTTTCCCCCCACACGCATCCACACACCCCTAATATAGATAATGGGGGCAAGTCCATACAAGGAAGATGTGTCAGTACAACTATGCACCGAGGGGTAGTGCGGTTATTCTGTCCCCCCCCCCACACGCACCCACACACTCCTAAGATAGATAATGGGGGCAAGTCATGGTACGGACTCGCCTCCGCATGCGACACCCGCGTCGTCGCCTACTACGGCTCGTTCCTGGCTCGGCCTCGCCGGGATGGGGGAGGGGGGTCCCGACCCCCCCCCCCCCACCCGGCTCAGCCTCGCGCTAACATGGCAGTGCGCTTGTTTGACAGGCGCAGTGCGGTTATTCTGCCCCCCCCCCCACACACGCACCCACACACCCCGTAAAAGATAGATAATGGGGGCAAGTCCATACAATGAAGATGTGTCAGTACAACTATGCACCGAGGGGTAGTGCAGTTATTCTGTTTCCCCCCACACGCACCCACAGACCCCTAAGATAGATAATGGGGGCAAGTCCATACAAGGAAGATGTGTCAGTACAACTATGCACCGAGGAGCAAAGCGGTTATTCTGTTTCCCCCCACACGCACCCACACACCCCTAAGATAGATAATGCGGGCAATTACATACAAGGAAGATGTATCAGTACAACTATGCACCGAGGGGCAATGCGGTTATTCTGTACCCCCCCCCCCCCCGCCCACACAGACGCACCCACACACCCCTAAGATAGATAATAGGGGCAAGTCCATACAAGGAAGATGTGTCAGCACAACTATGCACCGAGGGGCAGTGCGGTTATTCTCTTTCCCCCCACACGCACCCACACACCCCTAAGATAGATAATGGGGCAAGTCCATACAAGGAAGATGTGTCAGTACAGCTATGCACTAAGGGGCAGTGCGGTTATTCTGTTCCCCCCACACGCACCCACACACCCCTAAGATAGATAATGGGGGAAAGTCCATACAAGGAAGATGTGTCAGTACAACTATGCACCGAGGGGCAGTGCAGTTATTCTGTCCCCCCCCACACGCACCCACACACCCCTAAGATAGATAATGGGTGCAACTCCATAGAAGGATGATGTGTCAGTACAATTATGCATCGAGGGGCAGTTCGGTAATTCTGTCCCCCCCCCCACACGCACCCACACACCCCTAAGATAGATAATGGGGGCAAGTCATGTTACGGACTCGCCTCCGCATGCGACGCCGTGGCACGCCGCATCGTCGCCTGCTACGGCTCGTTCCTGGCTCGGCCTCGCCGGTATGGGGGAGGTTGGGTCCCGACCCCCCTACCCCCCTTCCCTAGCTCGGCCTCGCGCTAACGCGGTAGTGTGCTCATTTGACAGGCGTAGTACGGTTATTCTGTCCCCCCACACTCACCCACACACCCCCTAAAAGATAGATAATGGGGGCAAGTCGATACAAGGAAGATGTGTCAGTACAACTATGCACCGAGGGGCAGTGCGGTTATTCTGTTTCCCCCCACACGCACCCACACACCCCTAAGATAGATAATGGGGGCAAGTCCATACAAGTAAGATGTGTTAGTACAACTATGCACCGAGGGGTAGTGCAGTTATTCTGTTTCCCCCCACACGCACCCACACACCCCTAAGATAGATAATGGGGGCAAGTCCATATAAGGAAGATGTGTCAGTACAAATATGCACCGAGGGGTAGTGCGGTTATTCTGCCCCCCCCCCCCCACGCACCCACACACCCCTAAGATAGATAGTGGGGGCAAGTCATGTTACAGACTCGCCTCCGCATGAGACGCCGCTGCACGCCGTGTCGTCGCCTACTACTGCTCATTCCTGGCTCGGCCTCGCCGGGATGGGGGAGGGGGGGCCCGACCCCCCCGGCTCGGCCTCGCGCTAACGCGGCAGTGCGCTCGTTTGACAGGCGCAGTGCGGTTATTCTGTTTCCCCTCCCCCCACACGCACCCACACACCCCCTAAAAGATAGATAATGGGGGAAGTCCATACAAGGAAGATGTGTCAGTACAACTATGCACCGAGGAGCAAAGCGGTTATTCTGTTTCCCCCCACATGCATCCACACACCCCTAAGATAGATAATGGGGGCAAGTCCATACAAGGAAGATGTGTCAGTACAACTATGCACCGAAGGGCAGTGCGGTTATTCTGTCCCCTCCCCCACACGCACCCACACACCCCTAAGATTGATAATGGGGGCAAGTCATGTTACGGACTCGCCTCCGCATGCGACGCCGCGTCGTCGCCTACTACGGCTCGTTCCTGGCTCGGCCTCGCCGTGATGGGGGAGGGGGGTCCCGACCCCCCCACCCGGCTCGCCCTCGCGCTAACGTGGCAGTGCGCTCGTTTGACAGGCGCAGTGCGGTTATTCTGTCCCCCCCACACACGCACCCACACAACCCGTAAAAGATAGATAATGGGGGCAAGTCCATACAATGAAGATGTGTCAGTACAACTATGCACCGAGGGGCAGTGCGGTTATTCTGTTTCCCCCCACACGCACCCACACACCCCTAAGATAGATAATGGGGGCAAGTCCATACAAGGAAGATGTGTCAGTACAACTATGCACCGAGGGGCAGTGCGGTTATTCTATTTCCCCCCACACGCACCCACACACCCCTAAGATAGATAATGGGGGCAATTACATACAAGGAAGATGTATCAGTACCACTATGCACCGAGGGGCAATGCGGTTATTCTGTACCCCCCCCCCCCCGCCCACACAGACGCACCCACACACCCCTAAGATAGATAATGGGGGCAAGTCCATACAAGGAAGATGTGTCAGCACAACTATGCACCGAGGGGCAGTGCGGTTATTCTCTTTCCCCCCACACGCACCCACACACCCCTAAGATAGATAATGGGCCAAGTCCATACAAGGAAGATGTGTCAGTACAACTATGCACCGAGGGGCAGTGCGGTTGTTCTGTTCCCCCCACACGCACCCACACACCCCTAAGATAGATAATGGGGCAAGTCCATACAAGGAAGATGTGTCAGTATAACTATGCACCGAGGGGCAGTGCGGTTATTCTGCTCCCCCCCACACGCACCCACACACCCCTAAGATAGATAATGGGGGAAAGTACATACAAGGAAGATGTGTCAGTACAACTATGCACCGAGGGACATTGCAGTTATTCTGTTTCCCCCCACACACGCCCCCACACACCCCTAAGATAGCTAATGGGGGCAAGTCCATACAAGGAAGATGTGTCAGCACAACTATGCACCGAGGCGCAGTGCGGTTATTCTCTTTCCCCCCACATGCACCCACACACCCCTAAGATAGATAATGGGGCAAGTCCATACAAGGAAGATGTGTCAGTACAACTATGCACCGAGGGGCAGTGGGGTTATTCTGTTCCCCCCACACGCACCCACACACCCCTAAGATAGATAATGGGGCAAGTGCATACAAGGAAGATGTGTCAGTATAACTATGCACCGAGGGGCAGTGCGGTTATTCTGTTTCACCCCCACACGCACCCACACACCCCTAAGATAGATAATGGGGGCAAGTCCATACAAGGAGGATGTGTCAGTAGAACTATGCACCAAGGGACAGTGCGGTTATTCTGTTCCCCCACCCCGCCACCCCCCACACGCACGCACACACCCCTAAGATAGATAATGGGGCAAGTCCATATAAGGAAGATGTCTCTGCACAACTGTGAAACGAGGGGCAGTGCGGTTATTCTGTTCCCCCCCCCACACGCACCCACACACCCCTAAGATAGATAATGGGGGCAAGTCCATACAAGGAAGATGTGTAAGTACAACTATGCACCGAGGGGCAGTGCGGTTATGATGTTTCCCCTCCCTCCACACGCACCCACACACCCCTAAGATAGATAATGGGGGCAAGTCCATACAAGGAAGATGTGTGAGTACAACTATGCACCGAGGGGCAGTGCGGTTATTCTATTTCCACCCCACACGCACCCACACACCCCTAAGATAGATAATGGGGCAAGTCCATACAAGGAAGATGTGTCAGTACAACTATGCACCGAGGGACAGTGCGGTTATTCTGTTCCCCCTCCCACACACACACGCACCCACACACCCCTAAGATAGATAATGGGGCAAGTCATGTTACGGACTCGCCTCTGCTACGGCCTATTCCAGGCTCGGCCTCGCCGGGATGGGGGAGGGGGTCCCGGCCCCGCCCCTTGGCCCCCGGCCCGGCCTCACGCTAATGCGACAGTGCGCCCGTTTGACAGGCGCCAGTTCGGTTATTCTGTTTCCCACCCCCACACGCACCCACACACCCCTAAGATAGATAATGGGGCAAGTCATGTTCCGGACTCGCCTCTGCATGCGACTCCGCGGCACGCCGCGTCATCGCCTGCTACGGCCTATTCCAGGCTCGGCCTCGCCGACATGGGGGAGGGGGGTCCCGACCCCCCCCCCCCTTGCCCCCCGGCCTGGCCTCACGCTAAAGCGACAGTGCGCTTGTTTGACAGGCGCCAGTGCGGTTATTCCGTTTCCCACCCCCACACGCACCCACACACCCCTAAGGTAGATAATGGGTGAAAGTCCATACAAGGAAGATGTGTCAGTACAACTATGCACCGAGGGGCAGTGCGGTTATTCTGTTTCCCCCCCACACGCACCCACACACCCCTAAGATAGATAATGGGGGCAAGTAATGTTACAGACTCGCCTCCGCATGCGACGCCGCGGCACGCCGCGTCGTCGCCTACTACGGCTCGTTCCTGGCTCGACCTCGCCGGGATGGGGGAGGGGGGTCCCGAGCCCCTGCCCCCGGCTCGGCCTCGCGCTAACGCGGCAGTGCGCTTGTTTGACAGGCGCAGTGCGGTTATTCTCTAAAAGATAGATAATGGGGGTAAGTACATACACCGAGGGGCCTATTCCAGGCTCGGCCTCGCCGGGATGGGGGAGGGGGGTCCCGACCCCCCCCCCCCTTGCCCCCCAGCCTGGCCTCACGCTAACGCGATAGTGCGTCCGTTTGACAGGCGCCAATGCGGTTATTCTGTTTACCACCCCCACACACACCCACACACCCCTAAGATAGATAATGGGGCAAGTCATGTTACGGACTCGCCTCTGCATGCGACGCCGCGGCACGCCGTGTCATCGCCTGCTACGGCCTATTCCAGGCTCGGCCTCGCCGGGATGGGGAGGGGGGTCCCGACCCCCCCCCCTTGCCCCCCGGCCCGGCCTCACGCTAACGCGACAGTGCGCTCGTTTGACAGGCGCTAGTGCGGTTATTCTGTTTCCCACCCCCACATGCACCCACACACCCCTAAGGTAGATAATGGGTGAAAGTCCATACAAGGAAGATGTGTCAATACAACTATGCACCGAGGGGAAGTGTGATTATTCTGTTCCCCCCACCCCCCACACGCACCCACACACGCCCTAAAAGATAGATAATGGGGGCAAGTCCATACAAGGAAGATGTGTCAGTAGAACTATGCCCTTTGGTGCGGTTCGGTGCGGGGCAAGTCATGTTACGGCTCATTCCTAGAATAGAACTCACAAGAACTAGAACAAAAATGTATCAATCCATGTTACTGGTGGAGTCAAGTACTAGATTCAAACAACGACAAAAAAAGGAAAAATTGACCGCCCAAGGATCATAAAGTATCAGTCCAAGTTACTGGTGGAGTCAAGTACTAGATTCAAACAACAACAACAAAAAGAAAAAAATTGACGCCCAAGGATCATAAAAGTATCAGTCTAATTTACTGGTGGAGTCATGTACTAGATTCAAAAAACAAAAAAAATTGACCGCCCAAGGACAGGCGCAGGCCCTGATGGTGCTAGATACTTGAACTCGAGCCCATTGGACAATCCCTAGTAGTCCACACAACGCAGGGCCCACCGATCAGGGCCCATAAGTCAAGAGAGAGAGCGAGCGCCGTGCATAAGCGCCCTCATAAGTTTTCAGAGGAGTTCGACTGGTGATCCTCGGCTGCGCTTAGAAACAGGTCTAAAGCCCCCTCGACTAGCCAGGTGGGACTAAACCCATATCGCACGTGCATGTCGCGATGCACATCCGCGCGGACGAGCTATCTGGGCCGAACACAACAACTCAGCCAGATGGCCCAGCACATTACTTCGCCCCATTACAAAATTCCAGCGATCACACACTACAAAAAAGCAAATATTAAAAAAAAACCTCACAAAAAATAAGTTCAAAAACAAATAATGTAAAAAGTTCAAACACATATTAATTGTAAGAACTAAAAAAATAGAAATGCATATATTTTTTTGGAAAATTAAACGTATAAAATTGTAAATAAAAATTTCAGAAGCAAAATTATAAAAAGTTCAACTACTACAATTCATAAGGTTCAAGTAAAAAAATACTGTGCAGCAAAGATAAAAATCTTTTAATTGTAAAAAATGTAATCCAAAATTCTTCTAAAAAAGTAAGAAAAAATGTTATACAAAAAACAAATTTGATTGGTAATTGACAACCTAAAATAGTTCAGTACTATCATTAACAGAATGTAAGTTCAACAATCTCGAACCCAAAAAAGGGGTTCTACAAACATCATCAGTGTATAGTTCCTTCTGCGAGCTATGTAAATGAAAATATACCAATCAAAACAAAAGGATGCCCATCAGTTCCACTATAGAATTGTTCCAGTACTAATATAAAGAATATATAAATAAAGTAGTTATACTTGAGCAAAACAGATAGGAAAAGCATTAAATAAGTTGTTCCAAACCATCTGATAATACAATAGAATTCAACCATCTCACAAGCAGAAGTTTTATAGAAAAAAATACTGCAACATAATCAACCACACACAAATCTCACAAACCAGCGTCATTTGCCACATTTAAACCTACAACACATAAATTCTGAATGTCAGAGAGTCATATTCCCTAGAGAACATAACCATAACCACATCACCATCCTCAAATCCAGACTCTGCCACAAACTCCTTCCACCCAGTTGTTAGGTTGATGCAACCATCAAAGTCGATGTGGTAGGCAACTTCCATCAACTGATACCCATTTTTGTCTGAAGTCTCCATCTTCAGAACACCAGAACTAGGAGCAACAATCCTGATCCTGGGTGACATTTTCTGTAAATGGGCATGGGAGTACAAAACAAAAGTGAACATCTGACATAACTGAATTTTTACACAGATATATAAACAGTTTGCATAACAAACTGTAAAGAAAAAATCTGGACCAGAACAATAAAACATAACTGACTAGTCATGTGAACTAACTAAACTGAAGAAATATAAATATCAACACACATACAGTAAAAACAGCTGACAAAAAACAGATCAAGGATTATACAAAAATGGATAAAAGTTGTTTAGTAATGAACAAATAGAAACAGAAATCCCCACTGTTAAATCCTGATAAAACCAAATAAAAAATATAGACAAACTATTCATAACAATAAACTACAGATCCAGTCCATGGGATTCAAAAAGAGGCCTACAAAAAAGTAGAAAACAAAATGAATAGCAACACATACCCATGATTCCTTCAAGTCACCAACCATCAGGCGACAAACATATGGCACACGAAACCCATGGTTGCAGTACAACAGACAAGAAAGTTGCCCACGGCGCTGAGTCTGGGTGATCTCCAAACCAAATTTGTACACACAGCCGTCAGTTATGCGTGCCATCTTTGCCAGGCGTCCGCATGAACAATCCTCCATGGAACACACAGGAACAGGGAAGAAAACAATGAAGAGAAGAGGGAGGAACCTAGATCTAATTCTGTAAGAAGGAAGAAAAAGGACGGGGAGACTGAGCCACACACCACACATAGATGGATAGAATTTATAGCCAGGGAGACTCGCAGATTATAAAAATAATAAATAGGCAGGTGGGCTGCCAGCTGGTAGGAAATAGTTATTATACAAGCCATGCAACATTTGACCACAAATCAGTTCAACTTTTGACAAACAAGCAGTTCAAAAGTGCACATGTCAAAACATATGCAGATAAAACAACACATTCAGAGATAAAATAGTTCAATTCATTTAGTCATTCAAACATCTGCTCCCTCACATAAAAAATCTTAAAAACATAATCTTCACTACTTCAGTCATAACGATCAAAGAAACGACGCCATTTGGCCCTGGTGGATGGATGTGGAGCCGTGGCTGCTCTCGCCCTAGCCCAACTGATGATCTGAATATGGTTCCTTCCCCTGCCCTCTGGGAAAAGAAGCTCCAATTCATTGGAGTTGCAAGTATCCATCACCTCGCGCGCAAGGCGTCTGTTGAACTCTGCCTCTAGTTCCTCCTCGGCAGCACGTCGTGCCATCTGCCTGCGCCTCCTCCTCCTCCTCTTCTCTGCTACTACAGCCCTCACATCGACGGCATCCGCCTCCTCCTCTGTGACCTCTCCCAACTTAGGATCCATCTCACTATTCTTTGCTTGTAGCTGGTAGAAATGAAAGTGACAGAGGGCTCGGGCTTTATAATCAAAGTGCAGAAGTATCGGTAGGCAGCCAGTTCCGATGTCAACGCACAGTAAGACAACTTTGACACGCAACAGTCCAACTACACATACGGCAGCAATTCAAACAAACACTGAAAACATGCAACTTAATTACACAGTTTAACCAAATTACAAGAAAAATCAGAGCCTACAATCAGCCGCCATACACCACCTCCACCAACATGGGAATCCAGGGTAGAAACAACTCAAAAGAAGCAAAATTGACAACGCAAATCTTTTCATACAATCCTCATATCTCTCCCTGCAACACCAATTCGAAAGTAAAACAACAGAAAAAGAAGAACACATTTACATGGCGGATGTGGAAAACGACCAAGAACACCAAAACTTGTAATCAGAAATTAAAAATGAAATTAATATCCAAAATCTCTAACATACCGATAATTCTCACATCCAAAACAACAAACAACACGTAAATTAAGGCCTATGAACACCACCGTAAACACCAACGCCCAGAACACGTCCACCGCCAAATACCCACGCCGTCACGTCCGGTGACTACAGATTGCAAAACATGATCAGGTGAGCGCGCGCACGTGCGGAGCCCCTTACATGTTTCCTCTAGCAACGAATAGCCTGCAGCATCGCGTCGGAGAACGCCCGAAAGCTCCACGTTGCATCCTCTGTTTTCGCCCGTCGTACACACGGGAAGATCAGGTCAAGAGGAAAACTACGTCAGTCCAACCTGCAAACCACGTCAGTTCAAGAAGGGTAACAGAATAATATTCTGTTATGCGTAACAGGATAGCCCAGATATATATATATATATATATATATATATATATGTTATTTTGAACAAAAGCAAAGAAAAGATTGGTGCCCCCTTTATTTAGGTATGATTTACAAAATGCCATGATCTCGAATTCAAATAATTGAATGGACTTCATGTTGAATTCGAACTTTTGAAACCACCTTAAGTTGAATTCAAATGTATGCTAGTTCCTACCTAGCTATTTAGAATGTTCATTATGTAACTTTTGTATGTATAATGTGCTTTTCACACACAACATAAACTATACTCATGTTTATAATCGAATTGCTAAAGCGATGCATTGTCTGGACTTCAAAATACTAAATCCATGGATCAATTATGTCGAATAATAACATAGACATGCTCAAATTCCATTGAACATGGATGTCTAATGGATCAATGACCGTTCCTTAGTAGAATTGCAAATATCATGATCCCATCCTAATATTTGGATACAATTTATATTTTTAATCAATGTGTACATCAGTCTTTTACGTGTAGATTCACTCTCCATTGGCCCCTCCTCACACACGCGCTAACTTTGTCTCACACACATAAGTGCACATGGTGTATATCCATCAGGGTTCTCTCACACAGGCTCACACGCTCTCCCTAGGTGTCTTTCTCGCACACATGCTCTCAATATCACCATCCCTCTCTCTCGCAAACATTTACGACTGTTTACACTAAACTTTGTCACAAGCACTCTTCCTCTCACATGCATACGCACACACGATCCCCACTGACCCTTTCTCTATAGATAAGCTTGCCTGCATGTATCCCGCACACACATTATCTTTAGACCTATCTTGCATGAATATGATTCTAGCAGAGCATTCTGTAGGATGCACCTTAGAGTTAGGTTGGATATGGTGGCACGGAATGATTAGTATTGTGGTTAATCCTATTCCTCCAATGACATCTACCGAATCACGTACTGATGAGGGTTTTTCTTTGGCGCACTTGAGCAATTCAAATGTTGGGCTTAGTTTTTCTTCTGAACACACAAATGAGCCTCCTCTGACTTAGGTTTGGCCCAAGCGCTATCTACTATTAATGGGCCAAATACTGCCCATGATCTCTGCTCCAAGGCCCACGCCCCTCTGCTGACTACTGAAGTTCGTCGCAGCACTAGACCAACTAGGTATGATGGATTCAGAGTCCCCTCCCTCTGCGAGACGCGCAACACTATATCTAAGGTCAAGCCCAGGATAACCCCTCTTCAGCTCAGAGTTCCTCGTCTGGAGGGAGTGAGATTCCGCCTCCAACCCCAATTCCCACCCTGCAGGACATTGGCGTTCATCGCTATGCCATCCCCCCACAAGAGCTGTCTAAAGCTCTATTGCTCTCTGAAGACATGGAAGTCACCCAGCCTGAAGATGCATCTGCACCAGTGGCTCATGACGGTGAGAGCTCTGCTTCCTTGGCTTGAAGTTCTTCAGCTCCATGACCCTTTTTGCGTAATAGGAACGTTTTGTGTTGGAACATTCGCGGGCTTAATTCAGATAAAAAACTTTTAGCTCTCTCGAATGCGATTTCTACCAGTGGTTGCTCCATAGTTTGTCTTCCGGAAACGAAAAAACCGTTTATTGATCTTTCTTTTATTAAGACGTGTTGTCCTAAATGATTTGATAAGTTTGCTTTTGTCCCATCTCGAGGAGCCTCCGGTGGAATTCTTACTATTTGGAACAACTCTATTTTTTCTGGCGATGTAATCCTTTCTGAGGAGTTTGTGTTAGCTGTCTGTTTTACAAGCACCCTCTCAGCCCAATCATGGACTCTATATAACATATATGGCCCTTGTACTAGCCCTGAACGTGATAGCTACACCTCTTGGATTTACGATTTGAATATACAACCAACTAAAGATTGCCTCCTCCTTAGGGATTTCAATTATATTCGTGGCCCTAAAAATCGGAACAAGCCTAGAGGAGATCTAAATGACATGGCCACCTTCAATGATATCATCAGAAAACAAAATTTGATTGAACTGCCACTCAAAGGTAGGGCATACACTTGGATTAACATGCAGCAGGACCCCCTCCTCGAGCCACTTGACTGGTTTCTCACCTCTCTCAACTAGACTCACACATGCCCCAATACCCTCGTTAAACCCTTATGCAAAAATGTCTATGATCATACCCCCGTGTGGTTAGCATTGAAACAAAAATACCTCAGACAAAGCTCTTTCATTTCGAGTCCTAGTGGCATCTCAACCCGGGTTTCATGGGTCTAGTAAGGACCACTAGGAACAGACCCACTCGAGCCACCAACGCTGCCACAATCCTATGCAAAAAATGCAAGGCCTTGTGTCAAGCCCTAAAAGCCTGGAGTAAAAACATATCTCGACTAACCATTGCCATTGAGAACTCTAACCAAGCATTGGCACACATTGATGAACTTGAAAACCACAGGCAGTTGACAACCCAGAGAACAACTTCTGAAAGATCTTGAAGAAGCATCTGTTGAGACTTCTAGACTATCAAAAACAATATTGGAAAAAACCTTGTGCGATCCAATGGGTTAAGATTGGAGACGAGAACACCAAATTTTTTCAGGCCGTGGCTATGGAAAGATATCACAAAAATAACATCACCAACCTTCAGACCACCGATGGACTTCTTGTGGATGATCACACGGGCAAAGAAGCCCTCCTCTTCCAGGCTTACACAGAAAGGTTGGGTACTTCCACTCCCACCAATATGAAGTTTGACCTACCCAACTTGATATGCTCTAATGTGAACCTCGATCATCTTACCATGCCCTTCACCATCGAGGAAATTGACAAGGTTATTCTTGAGATGCCTGTGGACCGAGCTCCTGGACCGGACGGATTTAGTGCGCTCTTCCTCAAAGCATGATGGCCCCTCATCAAATCGGATTTCTACACGTTGTGTGAACAATGTTATGAAGTTACACGTAACCTACAAAGCATCAATGATGGCCTTATCACCCTCATACCAAAGAATAGATCTCCAGCAACTGTTAATGACTACCAACCAATCACTCTGCTTAACTGTTGCCTCAAGCTCATCACCAAACTCCTTGCCAATAGGTTGCAACAAGTGATTCTGAAGATCGTTCACCGAAACCAATATGGCTTCATCAAGGGTAGATCAATCCAAGACAGCTGGGCTTGGTCATTTCAGTACATCCACCAGTGTCAAGCCTCTAAACGACAAATTGTCCTCCTAAAGCTAGACTTTGCCAAAGCCTTCGACACCATAGAACATGAGCCAATGATCAAAATTATGAAACACATGGGATTTAATGACAAATGGCTTTCTTGGATCAAATGCGTCTTCTCCTCGGGGTGGTCATCAATACTCTTAAATGGTGTCCCTTGACGACAATTTCATCGCCGTCATGGTTTCCGACATGGGGACCCCCTCTCCCCGTTAATCTTTGTGCTCGCGGCTGATTTGTTGCAGTCTGCTATAAATGAGTCGTATCAGAATGGTTTGATTCAGCTGCCCTTCCCTAGCAACAGTGACATGGACTATCCAATCATCCAATAGGCGGACGACACGATCCTTCTCATGCCAGCATGTACACGACAAGCTACGGTCATCAAAGGGATTCTTGTGGACTATGATGAATCGCTTGGACTAAAGATAAATTTCCAAAATCAACACTTATACCCATAAATGTGGATGAGGAGCTCATGGCTAGGGATGGCAATGGGTCGGGTTTGGGGCGGGTGGAGTTGGTCCAAATCCAACCCATGACCCATCTTCCCGCCCTCTGCCCATCCACCAAAGTATCCATGGGCACAACTTGTGCCCATGCCCAAATCCACTGGATACCCAGATACCCATGGAGCTCCACGGGCATAGAAAAATCAGCATGAAGACTTCCCAGAGAACAAATCAAAACAAAAGTTGCATAAATGAAGTACATAGCATACTTAAATTCAAATGCACTACCAACATTATGTGCACTAGTAATTGGAGACCCATCCGACTATCCACATGAGCACACTTGGCTCCAAATTAGTCTTCAGCAATGATGGAGTCATTTTCATCCTGACATATGGTCCCATGTGTCATAAGGGTATCCACTGGATATCCATGGAGCAGAAATTGTAACCGTGCCCAACCCGACCGTTCGCGGGTATCCAGATCCATGGATCCATGGGTGGAAATGCGCTCCATACCCTTGCCCAACCGGGTCGGGCATCCACGGATATCCAGATCCATGGATAAAATTGCCATCCTACTCACGGCTAGCATGGCAGCTATCTTTGAATGCTCGGTTGGCACACTCCCATTCACATACCTTGGCCTCCCCCTCGGCACCTCCCGCCCTGCAATTCAAGACCTCATGGCCCTTGTTAGCTCTGTGGAATGTAACCTAACCTCCACACTGTATCTGATGTCCTACGCTAGTAAGCTTACCTTGCTGAACTAGACTATCACATCGTTACTGATCTATGCAATGTGCACCCCCAAACTACCGCCCAAGCTCATTGAAATACTGGACAAAATCAGACGACGATGCCTATGGATTAAGAAAACAGATCAAGGAGAGAAGTGCAACTCGTTGGCTACCTGGACATGGGTTTGTAAGCCCAAAAACAAAGGAGGGCTCAGGGTTTTAAACCTACGCATCCAATATGAAGCCCTACTTATGAAGTTTCTTCACAAATTCTACAATAAGCTAGACGTGCCTTGGGTGCAACTCACTTGGGATACGTATTATAATGACAAAATCCCCCATGCTGCTGATCCAATAGGTCATTCTGGTGGAGGGACTTTCTCAAACTCATGCCCATGTTTAGAGGGGTCTCAAGGGTTAACATAGTTTGTGGCACCATCGCGCTTTTTTGGAAAGATATGTGGTCCCATGAGACCCTCATGCACTCACACCCTCGAACGTTTTCCTTCACCACCCTTCAAGATGCCTCTGTCAAAGATTTCTTACACGTCACGTCAATTGGACAAGACTTTCATCTCCCACTCTCACCACAGGCACATGCAGAGATATGTGACCTCCAGGCTGTGAACACACAATTTCAACCTACGATGACGACCTCATATGTGTGGCACTATGTTTGGGGTAAAGCGACCTTAAAGTCCACGGACTACTACAAATTCTTCTTCCTGGACGTCCAATCGCACCCAACCTTCTCCTGGATATGGAAATGCAAATGTACCATGAAAATTATGGTCTTTGGGTGGTCCTTTTTAATGGCAGGCTTAACACACGCAACATGCTTAAATGGAGACACTACAACATTAGAGATGATCATAATTGCCTCTTGTGTGGGCTCTGTCGGTTCTATATCCGGCATATCTCGTAGTAGGGGTCCAAAGCTAGGCGTGTTGGAGCGATGGTAACATGGACACAGGATTTTACCCAGGCTCTGACTCTCTTGAAGAGATAATACCCTATGTCCTACTTTTGAATGTATTGGTATAAGGATAGTACATAGTACAGGTATCTACCACGAGATTGTAGTAATGACTATGAGATGATCTATTAACTAGCCTGGCCTCGGTTTATATAACACACAAGAGGCCTAGGGTTTAGAGGAGTCCTTGTCTTGGGCGCCATGTCTTGTGGAATCCTCCTTGTATGCGGCATGGGTGGCCTGAAGTGGCCCACAAGTGAACCGCCATGGGGGTCCTCGACCCGATCTAGCTGGTCGGGAGATGACGTGGTGAGTACCCCCTAGTCCAGGACATCGTCAGTAGCCCCCTAAACCTGTCTTCAAGTTGGGGACGCTCCTTGATTCTTCTGAACTGTTCTTCATTTTCGGTCATTGGTCTTGAAAACTGGTTCAACAAATTTTTCATCTTAGGTCATCGGTCTTAAAAACTGGTTCAACAAATTTTCTCATCTTCGATCTTGAGGATTGCTGAAATGAATCTGAATAGTCTACACATCGGGTATCCAAGGAGCCCCTTTAAGTTTTCGGCCTTTAGCAATGCCTTGTTATTTTTTACGGCACACCTTGGGTTTGAAGTTGTTCCGGTGCGGCAGTGTCCTCTTGCGTCCGAGCTCCAACGTCGGGCTGCATCTGAGATATCTTTTGCAGCCGACCACCAACGTCGGACCGCTTCCAAGCTCCAATGCTAGAATGTATCCGAGCTCCAATGCCGGACTGTATCCGAAGTATCATAGATTACCTTAGTATTGAAAAATTTAAAAGGGTAGAACCAAGCTTAATACCGGAGATGCCCTCTATGGAGCTAGCCACTTGCAACCGAGCTTTATGCCGGACTGCTTCTGAGGTATCTTTTGCAGTCGAGCACCAATGCCGAACTGTATCCGGGCTCCAACGCCGGACTGTATCCGAGGTGCTGCACCACCTCGGCCATGGGCTGATTTATATGAATTTAATTCCGATTTGTGAATGTATTCTCTGCCAAGATGTATAGTCAGTACCCCGCAAGGTACATGTTGGCCTAATATCTGGGATGCACCTGAAGGATAAAATCAAACCACTGATCCCAGTAGGCCCTGAGACTCAGGTTGATTCGTGAAATCGGCCTGAGGAACAATTCCCAGCTCAACAACATACTTAGGAATAGAAGCGCGGTGTAATATATTAGAGGAAATAGTGATTGGCGAATGGGCCCTTGAGACAGGGTTTTGAGAAGTCGCTGTAATATATTAGCTTGATGCCGGATAAGTCCCAGATGCTACCTACTGTTGTCCGAAGACGCCTTTCCACATAGTTCGGTCAAGCCGAACACTAAGCACTTTGAATTTTCTGTATTGAATAGGCAATGCAGTAGCCCCCGAGACACTGGTCGGGCGGCAACACCAGATCAGGGGATCAATGTGCCCCTTTAATATTAGTAAATGATAAGCTCGAAGCCCAGTAGACCCCGAGCCTTAATGTGGGCATAGATGGCCGAATTAAGGATCGATATCCAGAGTAAAATCACAAATTATATGTAATGATTCTATGTATCCACGTACTCTACATTATTATTGCTCGGATCCACATTGTACAAAACTTTGTTGACCGACCATCGGCTTCAACCTCCTCAGCCAGTAGTCGGGAGTGTTTTTCGCACTTTATAAAGCCTTTATGAGGGCAAAGAATTATGACAAACAAGGTAACCCAGCCATACGGTTTTACAAACAAAGGCATGCAGACAGAATGTTATGTTACTATGTAATGTAAGAAACATCTTCCAAAGAAAATAGTCCCGCTAGCGGATCCTTTCTTAGGGATGTCATGCCGACCATGATCATGAAACCTCACCTCCGATCAATGAGTGAGAAAAATATTGAGGATTTAGTTTGGGAAAAGTTCCTGAACTATGTGGTCTTTAGTGAACCTAAATTTTCACTTCCGTCGTTGCCGACCAATTATATCCTTTAAGGTCGCTAGCTTTTGGCTTGACCCAGTCTGAGGTACTAACTTAGATGACCCGATAGTAACAATCACAGAGATGCTCTCTTTACTGCCTAGCCGAACAGTCAAGAAAGTAGGGGTAAGCACAGGAGCCAGGCAACCCTTAAGTCAAATTGATTCATATTTATGGCTTTATAACGATAATTACGGAAAGCAGTGCTTGTATACTGAATACAAACACTAATGATATATGTTTATTTTGACTCTGTTGTGACTGTTTATACTTTGAAAGTGGCCCATCATCGGCTTCTACCCCTTTGTAGATACTACAGAGGGTGTTTCCGCAGTAACAAGACAACCCATAGCCATCGTCTCGATGCCCGGAGGCGGTTGTGTTAGCGGAAACAAGGCAATCAGATATGCGGGCTTTATAACTTTCACTTAGTCGTAGGTGCTTTAAACTGGGAAAGCTAGCTACGAACCCCGTTTAGTGTTCTACACCGACCGAAGTCTAGCCATTAACACTTCGGCCAATGTTAAGAAAGGCCCATTTTTTAACACGGGGTAATCGATATCGATCTATAGTTTTACACCATCATCGGATTGCTGACCAATTTACACCCATTGTGGCAGCAGTTTACGCCCATTGTGACAGCAGTTTACGCCCATTGTGACAGTAGTTTTCGGCTTTCTCCACTTAGGTGCTTAACCATTCAACCTAGAAGCACAATCAAAGTAGTTCTCCCTTTGCACACCTAGCTGAACAAAGGAAAACATAGGAGGCAAGCACAGGAGCCGGACAACCCAACTATTGACCGAAGACACAATTCCAAACCGATGCATATATAGCAATATCCGAGAGTGTTTTTGCTGAATCTCTAAAGATGTCCGGCGTTTCACTGCGAGACTTATGCTGGAAACACACAAATAGTTTAAAAGTGCCATAGGCTTGGAAAACCAAAAACTTGAGTGAAAACTTTACACCCGAACTAAATCAAGTCATTTGGTGCCAATCCGAAAATTGGTCTTGTTTTTGCGCTTCCATCGTGCATTAATATGACACAACCGATCTCAAGACTTCAAGCGGAGCAGCCTACGACTGCAATCTCCTATCCTGAAGCCGGAGTACTGCTCGTTGGGCTAGTTTAGCAAACTAAACTCGAGCTGCATTAGAGAGAAAACAGGCTATCCGGCTATTGACCACACACTCGAGTCGAGAAAGGAGTGGTAGAAAAAGACTTTGCAATTACTAGGAAGAAAACAATTATTATAGAATGGCCAATACAAATTTAAGAGCCCCCAGTTAACTTGGGTAAAAGGAAGTGTTTTTAACAATTAATTTTTTATAACAAACTATGTTTTTTGCTTAACATAAATATAAAGTTTGGTCGAACTGAACGAGAATTAAAAAAACTAAGCATGGAAGTGACTTAGCTGGTTAATGAGCTCGGTGTCGACGCGCAGCCGGAGGTTACGGCGTGATGAAGTCCCAGCCCCCCCCCCCCCAAGCCGGTCCCGAGGTGGTGGAGCAAAGAGCTCAGCATTCTGAAGTGGTGACATAGCACAACCAACGTGGTGAGGTGGAACCCCCAGTCCGACCGACGCAATGCTGCAGGTCGGTAGTATGACGCCGAAGTCCCCAGCATGGTTTAATGAAGTGATGACAAAGCCACCGGTCCAGCCGAGGTGGCGTGGTACGTCGGTACGCCGAGGTGACAGCGCTGCCCAACCCGAATCATTTAACTGTGCACAGAAAATAGTGCAAGTCAAAGATAATAGTAATAATAATGAATTAAAAAATTGTTGCATAATTAATAATTTATGCAAAGCGAGTAATAAAAGAAATATGGCCCGTGTGTCGTACACTCGATGAGGTAGAGCTCTCTCAGTGATGCCGAAATCCCCGAGGCAACCGAAGATGTTGGTAAGGCAATTCGACCAACATGTTGGTAAGGCAATTCGACCATCACGCGAGCCGATTTATGCCGATTGGAACGATGATGTTGGCTTGCCGAAGTGACCGTGTGATGCAGTCGAAGTCGATTACCTACACATGTAAAATACTGCAGTCCCAAAAATAATAATATAAATATATCAAAAATCCTTGCATGATTAGTTTACGCAAATTAATTTTTATGGAGATGTGGCCTGGCGTCGAAGCCAATGTCGATGCAGGGCGTCGGCGGGGCAAAGCTTGAATTCGCAGGGCGGTCCTAGCTCCCGATGTGGCTTTCGTCGAATTGTGGACGAGAAAATGACCGAACCATCACCCAACCATCGTTAATACGGCCAGCATTTGATAGTCCTATGTACAGAGGATGGAACAAATCAGAGTAATATTCCTCAGGAAAAATAAGCCCATGCAAGCAAAAAAAATAGTAGGAATAATAGCACCTGGTTTATTTGTTGTAGCAATCCAAAGAGACACATGTGGGAATTCATGGATTTGCATCTAGCAATAGTACTAGTGCCAGCGCTAGCTTGATGTTGTGTGCGTGTGCTCAGCCGGGATGCGGCGAAGTGAAGCCCCCGGTCCAACTAACATGACGAAGCTGGTCAGCTGGTGATGTCAAAGTCTCGGGGGTCGGTTTATGAAGAGATGGCGAAGCTCCCAGTCCAGCCGAGGTAATGGAGCTGGTCGGTAAGGTGACGTTGCAGCCGTCGTGCCAGCCGAGGTGTTGAAGCGGTTCGGCGTGGTAGACATCGGTTTGAAGAAGCTATGGCTCAGCCATGTCGATGTTGGTCATAACTTTTGACGTGGTCAATGCGGGAGTGATGAAGTGACCGAGCAGCGATGTCGACGCGCTTGACCCGTGCAATCTGTGGGGCGACGGTGTTGGTGATGATTTAGCGTTCGTGATGTCGAACTCTCCTTCAGCTTGCCGAGCTGGTCATCCGATAAGGTTAGGCTCAGCTCAATGAAGCGACGATCTATGTAGCGCAGGTCGGCAGACATGGAGCAAGGGCTGGTTTGACACCGGCACGACGGTGAACGTTGCCTCCGAAAAGGAGCAAAATTTGTGAGCATGTGTTCGGAAACAGAACACAATACCCTAGAAACAGATTCTTCCAAAAAGGTTGTCCAATATCCCTTTCATGAAAAAAGATGAACTCAGGTCGGATTCGTATTCGCGCAGAAAACAGATTCGAAAAGTGATACACTAATCGGCGGTTCCCGGAGATTGAACAGTTAGATCGAGCTGAAATTTTGAGACGTGGTAGATATGGAAATTCCACAGACGATGAACGGTTGGATCTTCCAAATAACCTCTGAGCTAGGCTCTGGAGACCACGCCCTAAACTCGTCCAGATTCCCATCCAGACTCGATAGGACTCCGGTATATCATAGATCGCCACAGATTCCTCCATCAGACGGCGAAGAAATTTTACAGGGTTGTTGTATACTCAATTCCGCACAATTCAACCAAAGGGTTCGTGAAATCAACTCTCGAGGAGATGGTGACAGCAAAAACAAGTCTGCTGTACAGAACAAACTGTGCGATCGCATGAGGGCACTGTTGACGACTTTTCCATGGTCTCGGTTGAGATTTGAGCTGATGATGATGAAATTATCCGTCTGATCTTGATGATCTGTCATGGAGCGCGGTCTTTGGTCCAGCCGAGGTCGCCAGTCGAGCCGGCGACAAAGATGCCGACATCGAGCATAAAGCCCGGCTCCAATGCGTAGATCACGCCGGAGACTATCCAAATTCCCATCGCACCATGGCGACTGCCAGCAGGCTCTCAATGAAAGAACCAATGTTGGTTCTATATCCGGCATATCTCGTAGTAGGGGTCCTAAGCTAGGCGTCTTGGAGCGATGGTAACATGGACACAGGATTTTACCCAGGTTTGGGCTCTCCTGAAGAAATAATACCCTACGTCCTGCTTTTCATTGTGTTGGTAAAAGGATAGTACATAGTATAGGTATCTACCACGAGATTGTAGTAATCAATATGAGATGATCTATTGACTAGCCTGGCCTCTGTTTATATAACACACTAGAGGCCTAGGGTTTATAGGAGTCGTTGTCTTGGGTCCCAAGTCTTGTGTAATCCTCCTTGTATGCCGCATGTGCTGCCCGAAGTGGCCCATAAGTGAACTGCCATGGGGGTCCTCGGCCCGATCTAGCTGGTCGGGAGATGACGTGGTGAGTACCCCCTAGTCTAGGACACTGTTAGGCTCAACGTTGAAGAAACGAGTGATCACATGATATTTACATGTTCTTCTAGCCATCAATGCTGGGCGCGCCTTGACCTTAACTGGGAGCTGTTCTCTGACCGATTCCATGTAGTCCAAGAAAGAAGGGACAACCAGGCCACAACGATGCTGATGGAAAAAATCCTTGTAGCTGCTTGAAGTGTTTGGAAAGAAAGAAATAACAATCACTTTAGAGATGTGGAGCCAACTACCCAGTCATGGCTTCATAGATTTATTAAGGACATTGATCTTCTTTAGCACAGAGTAAGAGAGGCACATAAGCCTCTAGTGCTGGGTTTTGTAAACTCCCTTAGCCAGCCTTATTTCATTGCTTAGTT
Organism: Triticum aestivum; assembly: GCF_018294505.1. Lineage (NCBI taxonomy): Eukaryota > Viridiplantae > Streptophyta > Magnoliopsida > Poales > Poaceae > Triticum > Triticum aestivum. The sequence goes on along the minus strand of NC_057803.1, from coordinate 291,703,555 downwards.
CTTCTCCCCCTGCCCCAAAGGGTAGCCTCTCATCCTTTGTAACAATGTAACCTATACAACTTAGCATGTTCTTTTAATATATTTACACAGTAGGAGCCTTTCCTATTGTTCATGGTCAAAAAAAGTTAGGTTGGATGAATGTTAATATCAGAGACAAGGGGTTACCTTAGTTCGGGGACCTAGCTAGGGTTACAAATCCTAGCCGGCTTTGTTAATGGACATTGAGTCCTTCATGACTCTGATATCTTTGTCTTGTACGACTAGTCCTCCATGGGTCTCCCCGAAATGTGTCACAGACTAACCAATGTGGCACATGACAGAACCAAACCCAAGGGCCTCACCTTGGCCCACCAGACCTCACACGGCGACACACCCTCTACCCCTAGGTGTCGTTATCTTCTCACACCCACACATACCAACACAGAAAACACACGAACTATTTCTCCTCATGCCTCTATCCCCTCCCCCTTGCATGGACACACTCAAGGGCATCTCTCGCCGAGACATCCAATTCATCTCTCTCTATATAGACAACTCTCATTTCTCGTGCTATCTCTCCCTCGCCCCCTCGCCCCACGTCGCCAGCCCATCTATCCATACCTCCCTCGAATACACACATATCCTTTGTAGGCCCTGCCAAATACGTGAACTACACATTCACACATGTTACATCTTATCCCGTGCCCCATTGACCTAAAAAGCCCTCTCTTGACTTTTACTTCGCATACAACATTCCTTTTGAATAAAAACCACACAAAGTGTGGCCAAAACATTATTTTAAAAATTCTACATATATACAATAGTGCAAAGTTATATGGAGTATGAAAGTTAATTTGCATTGCATGGTGCACCCAATGATATTTATTCTGCACTGTGAATTTTTATATTTTTATATTATATTCCCACTGTGCCAAAATATAGTGCGCCAGCGCTTCCCGAGGTTCAACTTTGACCATAAATTTAACCAACGAGACCGACTGCAGCGGGAGAAAAATTATATGATTGTAAACTTTTGAATACGGATTCATTGGTATAACTTCTGCACCCGCCATAGTCGGTCTCGTTGGTTAAATTTATGGTCAAAGTTGAAGCACGGGAACCAAGAACGCACTATATTTTGGAACAGAGGGAGTATATAGAAGTCATAATAAAGAGAAACGAAGAGCATCTCTCTCTCCATCGCACACACCATCTCTACACCCCTTTAACATACACACACAAATTATCTCTAGGTCCTCTAAAAGTACGACCCAAGCACATTCACGCATGTTTCATCTTTCTCTCGTGATATACACAGTGACAATCATTGTATTTGAAGCGAAAGCACGATACGTTCATTGGCCTTCAGAATCCACTCATTACAGTCACAATTTATGTCTTGTGGTTATCATACAGTCACAGGCTCACCGTACAACACTGTATTTGTTGAAGGCATGACTAGTTGACCAGTTAAACGCTCCACATGGCACATCTATTGTTGCATCACATTATCTTACTACCATAGGGCCCACCTATCAGCATGTATAAGAATGAAAAAAATGATAAAAAATTATTGGACGGTGGGTATTCGAAGTCATGACCGCGGGCACAGCGGACAAGGTGGCCTTGTATTGGTATGTTGAGCCGTCTCTTTCAATACACATTGTGGTGATTATACACACATGCACGATGCACAGCACTGCATGCATGAAACACTCACATGTACACATGCAGCCACGCAACAGTCACATGCACACACGCACGCACGCAACCCTCTCACACACGCATGCATGCACACACCACACGACCAACACACAGGCTCACGATCAAGTGCTCAACCTACACGTGCATGCACACACATCAGACCCTGACAGACACATACACAACTAGATGGTTCCCGCGCACGGGTTGGACTCTTGCCGTGCCTATGTAAATTTTTGTTTATCTTACTTTTTTCCTGTACAAACTAACAGGTGGGACCCATAAGGAACGTTGTCAATTTAACTAGTCAACATAGTACCGTGCAGACTATTTGGCCAGTCAACAGAGTGCATCCGATGTTGAACAGTGAGCAAGTGACCGTATAATCACGGAAAAACGTATATAGTGGCTGTAATGAGCGTATTCTGAAGTCCGGTGACCGTATTACGCTTTTCACTTGAAATACACTAACCGCCAATGTATTTATCACTTCTCTCGCTCTCTCCGTGGAGCCGAGTAGGCCAAGGTGCCAGTGCCTAAATTGGCGCACGCCACCCCATTATTGATATACTTGTTTCCTAAGAGCGAACAAGCATTCACGTCTACCATACAAACTGTAGATATGAGTTCCAAATGCTATAAAGACTAATTAAAATATTTGAATCCAATTTATTCCCAATTTCTCTCTGTAGGCCCTCCAAAATTACATCTCTACACGTTCTGGCATGTTACATCTAACAACTATGCAATACAATAGTACTACATTCTAACACAATAAATCATATGTGTTTTTAGTTTTACTAGATCTCATATTGTTACTTAATTATTTAGTTTGCATATTGAAATGTATGGCTAGTACTCACACACACACACACAAAAGGGCCCATTACACATTCAAGCATTTCACATCTTTCTCTCGCTCTCTGTGTCAAACCGACCATGTGGAACTACCCTGCCTACCGCGCGGGGAAAATCCCGCACTCACCTATTTAATTGGGTTTGTATCAATGGATCGTGCGAAACAGCAAAACCATAGAAGTACTACAGTACAAGTAATAGTTCACTGGGCCGCTGTGTCGTGTACTCCTTCGTCCTAAGAGTGGAGTGCTCGCTTTCATAAATATTCTAGTCCCTTTCACCGACATGTGGGACATCAACCAACCGGGTCCACATGCCATACCTAAGTAATAGTGCAGAGCAGCAGGGGGGACGCACCCCGGCCTTGCCAACGTCATAGTAATGAGCAATGAGGCATCAAATCACAAAGCTGCACCTTTCCCGCAATTAAGTTGGATGGGCGAAGCAACCATTGTTTTCACTCTTTGCCGAATCCGCTTCTCCCTCATCCTCTTCATGTTAACCACATGTTGCTTCTGCCTCGCATGGGACGAGGGTCGGCTCGATACATCACTGACATGTGGGACCGCATGTTAGCAAACCGCCAGGCCAACCTCCTCTAAAAATAAGAAACCTCCCCGCCTTCTTCGCCGCAAAATCTCCTCCTTTTTACTAATCTTGATATTTTTTAGATCAATATAATCGAGATTTGTATAGATAGAACCAAGGAGAAAAACCAAGTGGTACGCTTAAGGGCATCTACAGTGTGTTGCCAAACGTGAAAATAGCATTTGGCATTGATGGAAACCATTGTGGATGGTGCTGCCAAAGCCAAAAATGAGGGAACTAAAGCTCCCTAATTGATTGATTGAAAGAATAAAAAATGCAACATCTCTCCTCTTTCTCCCATGTTTGGACGCATGTATAGAGCATAGAGTCTACTCCCTTGTCCCTTCTATCACAAATCGGAAAGCAGTGAGGCGTCAAATCACAAAGTATGGATGAAGCAACCATCATTTCACTCTTCGCTGACTCCGCTTCTCCATCGTCTTCTTTGAGAAACCACCTTTACCGCACTATTGTGCTACTAGTAGTATATTTAGGCCTCCTTTGGTTCAACGGACTTCGTAGATGCAAAGAAGGCGGTTGTCTTGGCATGCAGGTGGGACTTGCGAACGACTTTGCGTGGTCTGCCTCAATGGTGTGCTCCGTCGAACGCACTTCACGAAAGCCACATCGATCGAGATATCATTGATGTCACCACAATGGGGAAGGAACTCAAATTGTTACTACCTCCATTTTTTGTATACAAGGCCAGTATCAAAATTACAGCTTGCAGAAGGCCACTAACCCTAATCTAGGCAAAATTGATGAGGTTTGCCTCGTACTAGCAACCAAGGACATTAATATACCCTTGAATGCATGCAGAAGTGAGAAGATTGGCTGCCATGCGCTGCATTAATCAAGGAATGAGGAGTGATATGGTTAGCTTGTTTTCTGTTGGAGAACGAAAATGCATATTAATTGACACGTCAAATGAGGATTTGTATCGATTAATCCCGTGAAGGAAAACCCTGCCTTGTTTTTTAACACAGTACATAGTAAAATCAAAGTCGCTCACCCTTGCAAACTAGATGTTATCTGTACTCTTACACACACACACACACACACACACACACATATATATATATATATATATCTTCTCTACTATTCTACTCTTATAAAAAAACTGAGTTGGTGATGATGGTGTGCCTGCCATCCTGCAATATTGACTGTCCGATCTATATCTGAAGGATAGAAAGCAAACTATGGCAATTTTCCAGAAAGGTACCGGCACCCCTCTCCACATTCGCAGATAAGGCCTTCCTTCGTTCATCTTTGTCTCCCAAAAGATAAACAACTCGTATAAATGCATCCTGATGTTCCGTGTGCCTCTTGCTAGTCTATATTTCTATATATCTATATACTCCTACATATCTTCTTTCTTATCAAAAACCGAGTTGGTGATGATGGTATGGCTCTCATCCTGCAATAGAAAATGTCCCATCTATATCTGATGGATAGAAAGCAAACTATGGGAATTTTGCAAAAACATACCCGCACCTCTCTCCACATTTGCAGATAAGGCCACCCCTCGTTCATCCTTATCTCACATATCCTCATTGTTGAGCAATTAAAAAAGGAAGCCTCTGGAACAATCTGGCATGGTGGCCGCTGCCGGCGTAGTCCACCCCATGCCTCCGCTTAGTCCGACCACCAATCACCACCACACCCCACTCCTCCTCACCTTCTCTTTCCTATTTCTCAAGATATCATTAGTTTTTTCACATGGGATTACTCCCGCATGGGTCAATCACAATAGGTGTTTTATAAAAAATGCATCTTGATGTTCCGTGCAATGCACGAGCATCTTGCTAGTTACAAGTTCAAAATGAAAAGTAGGTACACTTATGCACGCCTGTCATGGTCGCACCACACCCTCACACAGTGGCTCCTGCACGCCACAAACCCAACCAAGGGAACACACCCTCACTGACACGTGATACCACATGTGATCAAACCAAACTTAGCCATCAAACCGCTGACACCTAATTTTTGTTCATACAGTATGTTTATCCAACCACATGTTGGAGAATATCTGTCTGGCCCGTGCGGTGGTCTGTTTGGGGAGGAAGAAGAGGTGAGGAAGAAGAAGGGTTAGGAGATGTAGGATATTCCACTAGAGAAGGATGCTGCTAACGCGACACTACGATCAGAGAGCCTTTGATGAAACTGTGTGCGATGCAATAATCGCAAATGATGGTGTAAAAAACCGTCAGAAAGGTGCAAAATGTTTGCGATGACGGATGCATCAAACACGGTTCAGATTTTAGTTGTGTGTGCGATGCAGGGCATACGGTTCAGGTCAATTAATTGTTTTCGACGAGGAGGAACAGAAGAAACGGGCAGCCAGATGAAGGTGTCAGATTTCGGGTTCCGCAGACCCTTGAGAGGTTCAAACTCTGGGGTGCATGCAAAGAACTCAACCTCCCCAGAATGCCTACTCGCCAATATCTCGGCCTAGCTCGATGAACAGGAAGGAAACGAGACACATCAGTTTACCCAGGTTCGGGCCACCTTGCGGTGTAAAACCCTACTCCTGCTTTGTGGTTGATTGGCCTCGAGGGGCTGAGGATGAACTAGTACAGTGGTAGAACAACCTCAGGAGGAGGAGTGTTTTTGGGCTCGAGTGAGCTGATGAGTGTGGGGATGGAATGGATCCGATCCGGTCCTAAGGTGGTGGCTAAGTCCTATTTATAGTGGCCTTGGTCCTCTTCCCAAATGAAGGTGGGAAGGTGTAACGCCGTCGATGCTGCTATATCTCCCATGTGTTGAAGCACGACTTAGAGGCATAACCGCATTGAAAGCAATGTCGCAGGTGAGGTAATCTTCACACAACCCATGTAATACATAAGGGAAAGAGATACATAGTTGACTTACAGTCGCCACTACACACAATACATGAATATAAAGCATTACATCAACCAGATACACACAAGGTCCGACTACGGAACCAAAATAAAAGAAGACTACCCCAAATGCTACACAGATCCCTGATCGTCCCAACCGGGCTCCACTACTGATCGACTATAACGAAACAACACAAAGGATATTCATTGAGCTCCTCCTTGAGCTTGGTTGCGTCACCTGCCCGGTAACATCGACACCTGCAAACTGGTTTGGAAGTATCTGTGAGTCACGGGGACTCAGCAATCTCACACCCTCGCGATCAAGACTATTTAAGCTTATGGGTAAGGTAAATGGTATAAGGTGGAGCTGCAGCAAGCGACTAGCATATATGGTGGCTAACATACGCAAATGAGAGCGAGAAGAGAGGGCAAAGCACGTTCGAGAAAACTATGATCAAGAAGTGATCCTAGAACAACCTACGTCAAGCATAACTCCAACACCATGTTCACTTCCCGGACTCCGCCGAGAAGAGACCATCACGGTTAGACACGTGGTTGATGTATTTTAATTAAGTTATACTTCAGGTTTTCTACAACCGGACATTAACAAATTCCCATCTGCCCATAACCGCGGCCACGGCTTTCGAAAGTTCAAATCCCTGCAGGGGTGTCCCAACTTAGCCCATCACTAGCTCTCACGGTCAACGAAGGATATTCCTTCTCCCAAGACAATCCAATCAGACTCGGCATCCCGGTTACAAGACATCCTCGACAATGGTAAACCAAGTCCAGCAAAGCCGCCTGAATGTGCCGACAAATCCCGATAGGAGCTGCACATATCTCATTCTTAGGGCACACTCAGATGAGACTAGCTACGAGTAAAACCAACCCTCAAGTTTCCCCGAGGTGGCCCCGCAGGCAGCTTAGTTCGGACCAACACTTAGAGAAGCACTGGCCCGGGGGGGTTAAAATAAAGATGACCCTTGAGCCGGCCAACTCAAGGGAAAGAAAAGGCTAGGTGGCGAATGGTAAAACCAATGTTGGGCCATGCTGGAGGAGTTTTATTCAAGGCGAACTGTCAAGGGGTTCCCATTATAACCCAACCGTGTAAGGAACGCAAAATCCGGGAACATAACACCGATATGACGGAAACTAGGGCGGCAAAGAGTGGAACAAAACGCCAAGCATAAGGCCGAGCCTTCCACCCTTTACCAAGTATATAGGTGCATTAATTAAATAAGAGATATTGTGATATCCCAACAAAATAACCATGTTCCAAACATGGAACAAGCTCCAATCTTCACCTGCAACCAACAACGCTATAAGAGGGCTGAGCAAAGCGGTAACATAGCCAAACAACGGTTTGCTAGGACAAGGTGGGTTAGAGTCTTGGTTTAACAATATGGGAGGCATGATATATCAAGTGGTAGGTATCGCAGCATAGGCATAGCAAAAGAGCGAGCATCTAGCAAGCAAAGATAGAAGTGATTTCGAGGGTATGGTCATCTTGCCTGAAATCCCGCAAGGAAGAAGGACGAGTCCATGAAGAAGACAAACGGAGGTAGTCGAATGGGTCCTCACAAACGCGACATAATCGGAACCAACCCGAAGAAGCAACACCGGAAAGAAGCACACAACATAGTAAACAACCAACACACGAACATGGTATGATATGCGGGATGCGGTATGTGATGCATATGCATGATTTGGAAAGGAATGATTGAACCTGGCCTCAACTTGGAAAAACAAGAGTGCTTCTGGAAAGGTGAGGTGATTTCGGCCGAAATCGATATAAAGATCACCGGAATCGGATGCACGGATTAGAAATGACAAGCAAAAGAAATATGGCACCGGTCTGCGATAATCAGCAAGTAGCCATCTAAATGCAACAAGATTAATATGCTACAGCACTCAAACATAGCAAAAAAATACATGGCAGGGATCCACTCATGATGCTTGACAAAAGATGAACACTGATCTACGGCTAATTCACTCATTAGTAAGCTCAAACAATCATGGAAAAAGTGCAAATGATTACTGGTTTCAGACTTAGTGAAATAACACAAGTCTGGAATTTATCATCAGGAACCAATCTTTAGGACATGAAAACTACATGCTACAGGAACATAACATGGCAAAGCAAGGCATGACATGAAGATACTCAAAACATATACAAAAGTCCCTTAGTGACCATGAGCCAAAAGGGATCAGAACATACAATTGCAAGCATGTGAACATAGCAAAAACATAAACAGATTCAGACTTAGTGAAAAACTAGAGCATGCAAAATAGATTAACAAGTAGGCATGTTTACGAGCTCGATGCACTCACTACAAAGCATGGCATGACAAACTAAGCATACACCCATAAAGAAGACATGGCAATGAAGCTAGACATGGCAAGAACAACAACATAGCATGCACGAATCAATAGCAACATCCTCGACAAAATTGCTAAATATGTTATCAATCTGCCAGGAACATTTTATAGCAAAAGTAGAGCTCGATTGACTCAAGCTAGGTTGCTCCATAATTCCAAACAAAGACATGGATGGATAGGGAACCACAATATTAACAAAACATCGTTACTGATCATCCTCAAAAGAGGCACAGATCACTAGGAAACAACATGCACATATGGCATAAAAACAATAATAGGACAAGGACCTAGTGAAATTCTAAGTCCCTGAAATCAGCATCATCGAGTAAGCTACTTTGCATGCTTGTGCTAGTCACCACAAAGATCACAAAAATACATGGCATACACCCCTGTAAAGATGGCATGGCATATAACAAAACACATGTAGATCTTAGGATCATAGCATGCACACATGAATCATGGCAAAAATGACAAAAGGTCATTTGCTGAAACAGATCTGACATAATCATCACATAGCCCTCTTCCAACAGCATTTCGGGCATCAAGATGAGCTCAAATGAAAATAATGCAATGAGATGAAATGATGTACTATTTGAGGCGAACATTTCGATATGCTACACGCACGAATCGGAGCTACGGATGTAGAGATACAATGCGATGAAATATGCAAAAATTACTGCAATGAGGGCAAAAGGTCAATCCTAATTCGAAACTGGATCTGGATCGGGCCTGTTACTGTAGCGACGCAGAACTCGAGGTTCAATGGAGGGGATCACCGGAGACGTGGAAGGTGGTGGCGGAGGGCAGTTCCGGCGACGGGTGGCGAGCGGCGTGCGGTGACGGGGCGGAGCCGGCGTGCGGTGGCGGGGCGGAGCCGGCGTGCGCCGGCGGGAGTCGCTGGAGTGGCGGCGCCGGCGGCGACCTTGGACGGCGGCGGGGCAGCGGATCCGCGGCAGGGAGGAGCCGGCCGGCGCGCGGGATCCGGGCGGAGTGTGGATCTCGGGCGGCGGGGCTCCCAGGCGGCGGGGCGCGCGATGGGCCTCGGGGGCCCGGTTCGGGCCGCCCGGGCCAGCGGCGGAGAAGGCAGCGGCGGGACAGGTGGCGGGAGGCCATTGCACGGATGGCGGCGGCGGGTTCGTCCGGCCGGGTTCGGACATGTCCGGCGCGACGCGAGGGAAATTTTTAGGGTTAGGGGGAAGAAGACCCGGGAATGAAATGGAGGGGTCTTTATATAGGTGTAGAGTGAGCTAGGAATGTCCAAATGAGGTGCGGTTTTTGGCCACGCGATCGTGATCGAACGTTCTAGATGATGGAACAAGTTTAGTTGGGTTTTGGGCCACTTTGGAGAGGTGTTGGGCTGCAACACACACGAGGCCTTTACGGTTCCTCGGTTAACCGTTGGAGTATCAAAAGAAGTCCAAATTGAACGAAACTTGACAGGCGGTCTACCGGTAGTAAACCAAGGCCGCATGTCAAGTCTCGGTCCAATCCGAAAATGTTTAACACCCGCACACGAAAAGAGGTAGAAAAGGACACCGGATGACATAGGAGCACCGGATTGCAAAACGGTCAACGGGGAAAATGCTCGGATGCATGAGACGAACATGTATGCAAATGAAATGCACATGATGACTTGATATGACATGCCTGACACGCAAACAATGACAAGGCACCAACAGCGAATAACCATAGGACACTTGGCACATCGGTCTCGGGGCGTTATAGAAGGGATCCCACAACAGCCAAATTCAAAGGGAGACAACTAGTACATGCTATACTGACAAAAGTAGTCTCCGCCTGCAAACGCCTCTGGTCATGACACTGCGGTGGGCTCGGCGATGACCTCCATCCTGGCGCCCAGGCGGTCTTGGTCTTGTAGCACCGGAATGAAAGCCTTTGGTTGATTCCTCGGGAGTCCACGTCTATGCTTGCCTCCTTAGCACCAAAGAGGAAACTGGTACATAGCGCTCGCCTGGCCTTGGTCGTCACGACTCACGTGATATGATCCTCATGAGGTGAGGCTTGCATAGGAATCTCCGCTCCTTGGGAGCCAGCCGGAGGACGCCGCTCCCCATGGAGGTCTTGGTGTCGTCCGCCTTGCGAGGGTCTTGAGTTGTCGATGCTGAAGCTGGGCCATACCAGGCCGTTGGTGAGCCATGTCGTGTGCCGCACGCAGGTAAGTTTGGATACCCCCAGTCCCAGAACACTGACAGTAGCCCCTAGGCCCAAGACGCGCTCGAACTTGGCTTCGAGGTATCGCCAAGAGGCAAGTGCAGAGCACCGCGGGCCCTAACCGCCTGCAGCCTTGGTCGACGCGTGGCGATTGATGGGACGTGGGCATCTCTGCTTCCCCACGCGGCTTTGGCAACGGTTCTAGGCTGACAAAAAGGCTGGTGCTTGGTGCGGAGCCTTCATTGCCTTTCCTTCGTCTTGCTCCAGATCCCTTTCTTCCTTTGCTCCAAGCGCCTCTAGATCCACAGAATCCTTCCCCTGAACCTGCCGCTGATGGCCTCCGACAAGGTGAAATCTTCGGCCCCGGCTACGTGCCCGGCCTCTTGGTTCAAGCCGGCCCTGAGCGCGTCCACCATTACTAAAGAGAAGCCCCTCGCCACCAAGCCCCCGCTGACGGCGGGTGACGCCAATGAGGGGGGAGAGACGGCGCTCTGGGTCGGCTCTGCCAAGCCAGAAGCCTTGGGTGACACCTTTTACCCCTTCTTCCTGCACAGCATCTTTGCTAGGCTGGTTCCCCCTTTCTCTAGTTTCTTTTATGCCATCCTTTGCCATTACGGGCTCCACGCCCTCCATCTTCATCCCAACTCTATCCTCCTCCTGACGATCTTCTCCTTCTACTTCGAGGTGTTCGTGGTGGTGATGCCCTCTGTTGTGCTGTTCTACCACTTCTTCTACCTCCGGGTAGACAACAACTAGTGCTCTAGATGCACCAGCTTCATCGCGGCTCATGGTAGCAAGTGGATCTTCATGGATGCCAAGCACTCCCACGCTCGGCTGGAAGCTGGACCGGTGGACTGACGAGAAGCTCACCGACTCCCGAGCGGAGCAGTTGCTAGATCAGATGACGGCTGACCTAGATGCGGAGCAGCTGATGGGGGCCATGATCGTCAAGGAGTTCCTGATGCAGCGCTTGGCTCCGCTCTAGGTGCACTCGCGCCCGTTGTGGAGCTTCAAAGGTGCAGAAGACGACCTCTGGTCGCGCCCGGACGCCTTTTCTGATGAGGAGCTAACCAAGCTCGTGCGTACCTTGCCTGGGGATAGGGATGGCAATGGGTCGGGTTTGGGGCGGGTGGAGTTGGTCCAAATCCAACCCATGACCCGTCTTCCCGCCCTCTGCCCATCCACCAAAGTATCCATGGGCACAACTTGTGCCCATGCCCAAATCCACTGGATACCCAGATACCCATGGAGCTCCACGGGCATAGAAAAATCAGCATGAAGACTTCCCAAAGAACAAATCAAAACAAAAGTTGCATAAATAAAGTACATAGCATACTTAAATTCAAATGCACTACCAACATTATGTGCACTAGTAATTGGAGACCCATCCGACTATCCACATGAGCAAACTTGGCTCCAAATTAGTCTTCAGTAATGATGGAGTCATTTTCATCCTGACATATGATCCCATGTGTCATAAGGGTATCCACTGGATATCCATTTAGCAGAAATTGTAACCGTGCCCAACCCGACCGTTCGCGGGTATCCAGATCCATGGATCCATGGGTGGAAATGCGCTCCATACCCTTGCCCAACCGGGTCGGGTATCCATGGATATCCAGATCCATGGATAAAATTGCCATCCCTACCAGGGGAGGACCAGGGCGGCCCCTGGAAGGCCATCTCCTGATGTACCGTCGCGGGGATAGGGAGGGGGTGGCGGACACCATGCCTGTCTTCCTCGAGCAAAGGATCGTACCGCTGATGCCTTCCCAGCCACAAGGCTCCTCGGTGCCGGTGTCCTCCGGCGAGTCCGAGGAGGAGGAGAAGGAAGATTCAGAGGCAACCTTGGAGGAGGTGGAAGAGACCTCTCCCCCTCGGTAGAGTGAGCTCCTCTGGGCCTTCTCTGATGACGACGACGCCGGCGAGCACCCAATTAGAGGATCGGCGCTCTCCACCGGGGTCCTCACAAGGTCCGCACACCCCAGAAGAGGTTGAGGCAGGGGATCCCAAAGAAGGATAGGTCTGCGCTGCTCCCCAGGGTAACGGCTCCATCTCGTCACCGACCGCCACCATCGCAGAGACGGCCGCACGCTCGTCCGCCCGTGAGAGCGCAACCACGCCTGTGCCCGGGACGCTTGCGCTCCTGGGCAAGAAGAGGGATTACATCGCCAAGGATAAGTAAGTGTATCCCCTTTCCCCTACTCTTTGATCTCGATGCAGTACTGAATGTCTCCATCTTGATGCTAGGCTAACGTCGGTAGCAAAGAGGAAGAAAGAGGACGCCGGAGCTGCCCAGGCTAAGCCACCCGCCCTGGTTGCAACGACTCTAGCGCAGAAGGGCGAGGCTGCCTCTCGTGCTCCTGCGGCAGGGTCCCCCCCGGGGCTCTAGGGCCCAGCCTCAGGAGAAGACAGTCCTTGCAGCCAAGCCGGCTCCGAAGGCGCTCGCCCTCTATTGGCCTGCTGAGGACCCAGCTTCTCCTCCGTTGCTGCTTCACCAGTCTTGACTCTGGTGTCGTCATCTCCCCTACCATCACGCTGACGGGCCATGGATTTTCTGCCATGCCAGGTCCCCTGGAGGAGGCCTTCTCCACACTGGACCGGCTCCAAGACAATCTTCAGGGCCCCGACTGGAACATGGCATTGTGCGCTTAGAGCTGGTCTCAGGGTGGCTCCAGGCCGACGTGTCCGTCAGGGCAGCCTGGGCCCAGGCAGTGGCGGCCTCAGAGGGCCGGAAGGTGGCCGGCCTAGCCGCAGCAGCTCACGACATTGCGGTGAAGGACGCCAAGGTCGTCGATGAGCGCTGCCGTGCGGCGGAGGCCGAGCTGAGTACCTTCCACGATAAGCAGGCCGCCCATGTTTGCTAGCTCGAGGTGTAGGAGGAGGTGTCGGTGTCAAAACCGGCAGATCTCGGGGTAGGGGGTCCCGAGCTGTGGATTCTCAGATCAATGGTAACAGGAATGAAGGAGACAATGTTTTACCCAGGTTCGGGCCATCTTGATGGAGATAAAACCCTACGTCCCGCTCTTGTTTATATTGATGGAGTATCAAGTACAGTGTTGATCTACCTCGAGATCATATATTGTGGTCTAAAACAAGAAGGTATGATGAATAATGTCGTAATGATCTATCGACTAGCCTGGTCTCGGCTTATATAATGTACCGGAGGCCTATGATAATAAGAGTCTTAGTCGAATACGTTGGTGGAGAGGAGTCCTTGTCTTGATCACCAAGCCTTGTGGAATCTTCCTTGTGTATACATCAGTTGTTTGAACTGGCCCATGAGTAAACGTCCATGGGTGTCCTTAGCCCAATCCAACTGATCGGGAGACAACATGGTGAGTACCCTCTGGTCCAGGACACCGTCAGTAGTCCCCTGAACCGGTCTTCAAGTTGGGGATGCTCCTCGGTTCTTCCAAACTGTTCTTCGTCTTCGGCCGTCAGGCTTGAAAACTGGTTTAGCAAATCTTCCCATCTTCTATCTTGAGGATTTCTGAGCTAAATCTAAAGATCTCACACGTCGGGTATCCGAGGAGCCCTTTAAGTCTTTGACCTTTATCAATGCCTTGTTATTTTTGTGCCACACCTCGGGTTTGAAGTGTTTGTCGTGCGGCAGTGTCCTCTTGCATCCGAGCTCTAATGCCGGACTGCATTCAAGGTATCTTTTGTACTTGAGCACCAACGCCGGTCGCTTCCGAGCTCCACCCCGGAATGTATCCGAGCTCGAGCGCCGGACTATATCTGAGGTGTCATAGATCACCTTGGTTCAAAAAAGCTGAAGGAGTTTAGCCATCTTAATGCCAGAAATGCGCTCTATGGAGCCAACCACTTGCATCCGAGCTATATCTAGAAATGTTTTCGAGGTGGTTCAGCACCTCGGTCATGGGCTGATTGTTTGCGGATTTTATTTTCGATGCATGTAAATTTATTTGCTATCATGTGTATAACCAGTAGCCCTCAAGGTGTGTGTCGTTCTAAAACCCGAGATGCACCTGAAGGAAAACATGAATCCACTGATCCTAGTAGCCCCTGAGACTCAGGTCGATTCGCGAAATCGGCCTAAGGATCAACTCCTAGCTCGGTAGCATATGTAGGAATAGAAACGCGGTGTAATATATTAGAGGTAATAGTGATCGGCAGGCGGGCCCCTGAGAGAGGGTCGTGAGAAGTTACCGTGATATATTAGATTGATATCGGATAAGTCCCAGATGGAACTTATTGTTGTCCGAAGAGGCGCTTGTCCATAGTTCGGTCATGCTGAACACTTAGCACTTTGAATTTTCTGCGTTGAATAGGCCATGCAGTAGCCCCCGAGCCACTAGTCGGGTGGCAACACCAGATCAGGGGATCGATGTGCTCCTTTAATATTTATAAATAATGAGCGTGAAGCCCAGTAGCCCCCGAGCCTTAATGTGGGCACGGGTGGCCGAATTTAGGATCGATATCCGTTTGACAGAAAAGTTCGTTGTGTTTAACATAAACTTCTCAAAAAGAGAATAAGACCTCTTAAAGGAGCTTAAAGCTGGTCGAAATACGAGCTCGCCAAGGTCGGCCCCAAGGGGTTTAAAAGATGTGTTGCAATAAATGGATTTTACTCGCAATTTTATGTGTAATGATTCTATGTATCCAAGTACTTTACATCACTAATGCTCGGATCAGCATTGTACAAAACTTTGTTGACCGATCATCAGCTTCAACCTCCTTGGCCAGTAGCTGGGGAGTGTTTGTCCTACTTTATAAAGCCTTTACAAGGGCAAATTTTATGACAAACAAGGCAATCCGGCTATATGGTTTTATAAACAAAGGTATGCGGAGAGAATGTTATATTGCTATCAAATGTAAAACACATCTTCCAAAGAAAATAGTCCCGTTATTGGTTCCTTTCTTTTGGTTGTCATGCTGATCATGATCATGAAACCTCACCTCCGATCAATGTGGGCGGAAAATATTGAGGATTCCGATTGGGAAAAGTTCCTGAACTATGTGGTCTTTAGCGAACCTAAATTTTCACTTCCGTTGTTGACGACCAATTATATCCTTTCAGCTTGCTAGATTTCGTCTTCACCTAGTCTGAGGTACTAACTCGTATGACCCGGTAGTAACAATCACAGAGGTGCTCCCTTTACCGCCTAGCCAAACAATTAGGAACGTAGAGGTAAGCACAAGAGCCAGGCAACCCAGATTGGCCAAAATCTTAAGTCAAATTGATGGATATTTATGGCTTTATAACGATAATTACAGAAGGCAATGCTTGTATAATGAATACAAATGTTGATGATATTTATTTTGACTCTGTTGCGACCGTTTATCCTTTGAAAGTGGCCCATCGTCGGCTTCTACCACTTTGTAGATGCTACGCAGGGTGTTTCCGTAGTAACAAAACAACCCTTAGTTGACGTCTCGGTGCACGGAGGTGGTTGTGTTAGCGGAAACAAGGCAATCAAATATGCGGGCTTTATAACTGTCACTTAGTCATAGCAGCTTTAAACTAGGGAAGCTAGCTACGAGCCCCCGATTAGTGTTCGGCACCGACCGAAGACTAGCCATTAAAACTACGGCTAATGTTATGAAAGGCCCATCATTTATCATGGGATAACCGGTATCGATCCATAGTTTGACACCATCGTCGGATTGCTGACCAGTTTTTGCCTATTGTGACAGTCAGTTTTTGGCTTTCTCCACTAAGCTGCTTAACCATTCGAGTTGGAGGCACAATCGCAGTGGTTCTCCCTTTGCACACATGGCCGAACAAAGCGGGACATAGGAGGCAAGCACAGGAACTGGGAAACCCAACTATTGACCAAAGACACAATTCAAAACCAATGTATATATAGCAATATCCGAGAATGTTTTTGCCGAATCTCTAAAGGTGTCTGGTGTTGCACTGCGAGACTTATGCTGGAAACACACAAATAGTTTAAAAGTGCCATGGGATTAGAAAACCAAAAACATTCAGTAAAAACTTTACGCCCAAACTAAATCAAGTCATTAGGTGCCAATCCGAAAATTGGCCTTACTTTTGTGCTTCTTTCGTGCATTAATATGACACATTCGATCTCAAGACTTCAAGCGGGCCAGCCTACGGATGCAATCTCCTATCCCGAAGGCGGAGTAATGCTTGTTAAGCCAGTTTAGCAAATTAAGCTCGAGCGGCCTTAGAGATAAAATATGCTATCCAGCTAATGACGACACACTCGAGTCGAGAAAGGAGTGGTAGAAAAAGACTTTGCAACGACTTAGAAGAAGAACACTTATTATAAAATGGATCATATAAATTTAAGAGCCCAGTTAACATGGGCAAAGAAGAGTCATTTTTAACAAACTTCGTTTTTACGAACATATTTTAGCATAAATATAATGTTTGGTCGAACCGAACAAGAACTAAAAAAACTGAGCATGGAAGCGACTTAGCTGGTTAATGTGCTCGGTGTTGATGCGCGGCCCGAGCTTACGGCGGGACGAGGTCCCAGCCCCCAAGCCGGTCCCGAGGTGGCAGAGCGAAGAGCTTGGCACTCCGAAGTGGCGACATAGCACGGCTAATGTGGCAAGGTGGAACCTCCAGTCCGACTGAGGCGACGGAGCAGGCCGACAGTATGACGTCGAAGTCCGTGGTGTGGGTTAATAAAGTGATGACGAAGCCCTGGTCCAGCCGAGGTGACGTGGTACGTCGGTATGCCAAGGTGACAGCGCTGCCCAACCTAGATTTTTTACATGTGCACAGAAAATAGTGTAAGCCAGAGATAATAGTAATAATAATAAAATAAAATGAAATAAAATTTTGTTTGCATAATTAGTAATCTATGCAATGTGAGAGAAATATGGCCCGTGTGCCGAATACTCGATGAGGTAGATCTCTCTCAGCGATGCCAAAGTCCCCGAGGCAACTGAACATGTTTGTATGCCAATTCGACCAACAAGGTGATCACACGAGCCGATTTACGCCGATTGGGACGACGGCGTCGGTTTGCCAAAGTGACCGCGTGACGCAGTAAGAGTCGATTACCTACACATTTAAAATAGTGCAGTCCAAAAAATAATAATATAAATATAGAAGAAAAACCTTGCATAATTAATTTAGGCAAAATATTTTTTTCCTAAACAGGTATGGCCTGGCTTCGAAGCCAATGTCGGTGCAGGGCGCTGGCGTGACAAACCCTGTATTTCATAGGGCGGTCCGAGTCCCCGATGAGGCATTCGCCGAACTGCGCACGGGAAACTGACCGAACCATCACACAATCATCGTTAATGCGGCCATTACTTGACAGACCTATGTATAGATGATGGCGCAAACCGGAGTAATAATTCCTCGGAAAAAGTAAACCGAAGCAAGAAAAATTATTATGATTAATAGCACCTGGTTTATCTATTGTAGCAATCTAAAGAAAGGTTACTCCAAAAATTCGGACTCGATCCGCACACACATTGCCTGATGGGCGATGAAGCGATGGCATGGCGATGCTGGCAACGGTTGGCTCACCGAGGCAAAGCCCCCGGTCCAGCTAACGTGATGAAGCTGGTCGGCTGGTGACACCGAAGTTTTTGGAGTAGGTTGATGAAGAGATGGCGAAGCCCCCGCTCTAGCCGGGGTGACAGAGCGGGTCGGTAAGGAGACATTGCAGCTGCTATGTGAGCCGAGGTGTTGAAGCAGTTCGGCGTGAAGGACATGGGCTTGAAGAAGCAACAGTGCGGCCATGCCAATGCAGGTCTGACTTGTGACGTGGTCAATGTCGGCTTGATGAAGTGACCGTGCGACGATGCTGGTGTGCCTGCTCCGTGTAATCCATGGGGCGGCGATGTTGGTGATGATTCATCCTTCGCGATTCCGTACTCTTGTTCGGCTCGCCGAGATGATTATTCGAAGAAGTTGAGCTCGGCTCAACAAAGCGACGGCGTGTCTAGCGCAGGTCGGCAGCTATGGAGCAATGTTACCGGACTGGTTTGACACTAGTGTGATGGTGAAGAATACCTCAGAGAAGACTTAAAATTTTATGTGCACATGTTGAGAACAATGCACATTACCCTAGAAGAAAATTCCTTTAAAAAGGTTGTCCAATATCACGTTCATAAAGAAACATGAATTCGGGTCGCATCTCTATTCATGCAGAAAACACATCGAAAAATTGGTCCACTCATCGGTAAGTTTCCGGAGTTTGAACTGTCGGATTGACCTGAAATTTTGAGGGGTCACAGATATGGGAATTTCCCAGTAGTTGAACGGCTGGATCTTCCAAAGGACCTCCGAAGTAAGATCTGGAGACCATGCCCTAAACTTATCCAGATTCTGTCCAGATTTGACAGGGCTCCAGTATATCATAGATTGACGGAGATTCCTCCATAGGAACTCAACGAAATTTTGCATCACTATTGTAGACTTAATTCCGCACAATTTCATTTAAGGGATCATCAAAGCGATGCCCGAGGAGGTGGTGGTAGAGGATACAAGTTCTCTGTTCGGAAAAATAGCACGGTCGCCCAAGGGCAATGTTGACGTTGAGCCCCCGAGCTCCACTGATGATTTCTCCATGATCATGATAGAGATCGGAGTTGATGCTGATGAAGGCCCTGGTCCGAACATGATGATTGGAGGCAGGGCACAGTCCTCGGTCAAGCCAAGGTGACCAGTCAAGCCGGCGATGAAGATGCCGACGTCCCATTTGATCTGTAGGTGAGCCATTGATCCTTTGCTGATCACACAACAGAACACTCAATGAAAGCACCATTGTCGGTATCAAAACCCGCAGATCTCGGGGTAGGGGGTCTCGAGCTGTGGATTTTTGAATGACCTGCTCTTGTTTATATTGATGGAGTATCAAGTACAGAGTTGATCTACCTCAAGATCATATATTATGGTATAAAACCTGAGGGTATGATGAACAATGTCATAATGATCTATCAACTAGCCTGGCCTCGGCTTATATAATGTACCGGCGGCCTAGGATAACAAGATTTCTAGTCGAATACGTTGTTGTAGATGAGTACTTTTCTTGATCACCAATCCTTTTGGAATATTCCTCGTGTATACATTGGCTGTCCAAATTGGCCCATGAGTAAATTGCCATGGGGGTCCTTGGCCAAATCCAACTTACCGGGAGGCGACGTGGTGAGTACTGCTACATCTTGAGCTTGCGTTGGTTTTCCCCAAAGAGGAAGGGATGATGCAGCAGAGTAGCGTAAGTATTTCCCTCAGTTTTGAGAAGCAAGGTATCAATCCAGTAGGAGGCCACGCTCAAGTACCTCGTACCTGCACAAAACGATAGCTACTCGCAACCAACGCGATTAGGGGTTGTCAATCCCTTCACGGTCACTTATGAGAGTGAGATCTGATAGATATAATATTTTTGGTATTTTTGGTATAAAGATGCAAAGTAAAAATTAAAGGAAAGTAAAAAAGCAAAGCAATATTAAAGTGATGGAGATTAATATGATGAGAATAGACCCGGGGGCCATAGGTTTCACTAGTGGCTTCTCTCAAGAGCAAAAGTATTCTACGGTGGGTGAACAAATTACTGTTGAGCAATTGACAGAATTGAGCATAGTTATGAGAATATCTAGGCATGATCATGTATATAGGCATCACGTCCGTGACAAGTAGACCGAAACAATTTTGCATCTAATACTATTACTCCACTCATCGACAGCTATCCAGCATGCATCTAGAGTATTAAGTTAAAAATAGAGTAACGCCTTAAGCAAGATGACATGATGTAGAGAGATAAATTCATGCAATATGAAATAAACCCCATCTTGTTATCCTCGATGGCAACGATGCAATACGTGCCTTGCTGCCCCTTCTGTCACTTGGAAAGGACACCACAAGATCGAACCCAAAGCTAAGCACTTCTCCCATGGCAAGAACTACCAATCTAGTTGGCCAAACCAATCGGATAATTCGAAGAGACTTGCAAGGATAACCAATCATACATAAAAGAATTCAGAGAAGATTCAAATATTATTCATAGATAGACTTGATCATAAACCCACAATTCATCGGTCTCAACAAACACACCACAAAAAGAAGATTACATCGAATAGATCTCCACAAGAGAGGGGGAGAACTTTGTATTGAGATTCAAAGAGAGAGAAGAAGCCATCTAGCTACTAACTATGGACCCGAAGGTCTGAGGTAAGCTACTCACACTTGATCGGAGAGGCTATGATGATGTAGAAGCCCTCCGTGATGACGGCCCTCTCCGGCGGAGCTCCGGAACAGGCCCCAAGATGGGATCTCGTGGATACAAAAAGTTGCGGTGGTGGAATTAGGTTTTCGGCTCCTCTTCTGATCGTTTGGGGGTACGTATGTATATATAGGAGGAAGAAGTACGTCGGTGGAGCACCGAGGGGCCCACGAGGCAGGGGGCGCGCCCTAGGGGGCGCGCCCCCCACCGTTGTGACCTCCTCTTTGACTCCTTGGAGTAGGGTCCAAGTCTCCTGGATCACGTTCGGTGAGAAAATCACTTTCCCGAAGGTTTTATTCCGTTTGGACTCCATTTGATATTCTGTTTCTCCGAAACACTGAAATAGTCAAAAACAACAATTCTGGGCTGGGCCTCCGGTTAATAGGTTAGTCCCAAAAATAATATAAAAGTGGAAAATAAAGCCCAATATAGTCCAAAATAGTAGATAATATAGCATGGAGCAATCAAAAATTATAGATACGTTGGAGACGTATCAGGCATCCCCAAGCTTAATTCCTGCTCGTCCTCGAGTAGGCAAATGATAAAAAGAGAATTTTTGATGCGGAGTGCTACTTGGCATAATTTCAATGCAAATCTTCTTAATTGTGATATGAATAGTCAGATTTGAAAGATTCAAGACAAAAGTTTGTGTTGACATAAAAATAATAATACTTCAAGTATACTAACAAAGCAATTATGTCTTCTCAAAATAACATGGCCAAAGAAAGTTATCCCTACAAAATCATATAGTCTTGCTATGCTCTATCTTCACCACACAAAATATTTAAATCATGCACAACCCCGATGACAAGCCAAGCAATTGTTTCATACTCTAACTTTTTCAAAACTTTTTCAATCTTCACGCAATGCATGACGTGAGCCATGGATATAGCACTATAGGTGGAATAGAGTGGTGGTTGTGGAGAAGACAAAAAGGAGAAGATAGTCTCACATCAACTAGGCGTATCAACGGGCTATGGAGATGCCCATCAATAGATATCAATGTGAGTGAGTAGGGATTTCCATGCAACGGATGCACTAGAGCTATAAGTATATGAATGCTCAAAAAGAAACTAAGTGGGTGTGCATCCAACTTGCTTGCTCATGGAGACCTAGGGCAATTTGAGGAAGCCCATCATTGGAATATACAAGCCAAGTTCTATAATGAAAGATTCCCACTAGTATATGAAAGTGATAACATGAGAGACTCTCTACAATGAAGATCATGGTGCTACTTTGAAGCACCAGTGTGCTAAAAGGATAGTAACATTGTCCCTTCTCTCTTTTTCTCTCATCATTTTTTTATTTGGGCCTTTTCTCTCTTTTTTTATATGGCCTCTTTTTATTTGGGCTTCTTTGGCCTCTTTTTTATATTTTTTTATTTTTCGTCCGGAGTCTCATCCCGACTTGTGGGGCAATCGTAGTCTCCATCATTCTTTCCTCACTGGGACAATGCTCTAATAATGATGATCATCACACTTTTATTTTTCTTACAACTCAACAATTACAACTCGATACTTAGAACAAAATATGACTCTATGTGAATGCCTCCGGCGGTGTACCGGGATTTGCAATATGACAATGATGGAGTGTGTCATAATAAACGGAACGGTGGAAAGTTGCATGGCAATATATCTCGGAATGTCTATGGAAATGCCATAATAGGTAGGTATGGTGGCTGTTTTGAGGAAGGTATATGGTAGGTGTATGATACCGGCGAGAAGTGTGCGGTATTAGAGAGGCTAGCAAAGGTGGAAGGGTGAGAGTGCGTATAATCCATGGACTCAACATTAGTCATAAAGAACTCATATACTTATTGCAAAAATCTAGAATTTATCAAAGCAAATTATTACGTGCATGCTCCTAGGGGGATAGATTGGTAGGAAAAGACCATCGCTCGTCCCGGACCGCCACTCATAAGGAAGGCAATCAATAAATAAATCATGCTTTGACTTCATCACATAACGGTTCACCATACGTGCATGCTACGGGAATCAAAAACTTTAACACAATTATTCTTTAAATTCACAACTACTCAACTAGCATGACTTTAATATTATCACCTCCATATCTCAAAACAATTATCAAGCATCCAACTTTTCTTAGCATTCAACACACTCAAAAGAAAGTTTCACAAATCTTGAATACCAATCATATTATTATTAAGCAAATTACCATGCTATTAAGAGACTCTCAAAATAATTTAAGTGAAGCATGAGAGATCAATAGTTTCTTTAAAACAAATCCACCACCGTGCTCTAAAAGATCTAAGTGAAGCACATAGACCAAAATTATAACGCTCAAAAGATATAAGTGAAGCACATAGAGTATTCTATAATATTTTAATTCATGTATGGCTCTCTCAAAAGGTGTGTACAGCAAGGATGATTGTGGCATACTAACAAACAAATACACAAATAATGCAAGACGCTCCAAGCAAAACACATATCATGTTGGTGAATAAACATATAGCTCCAAGTAAATTACCGATGGAAGTGGACGAAAGAGGGGATGCCTTCCGGGGCATCCCCAAGCTTTGACTTTTTGGTGTCCTTGGATTATCTTGGGGGTGCCATGGGCATACCCAAGCTTAGGCTCTTGCCACTCCTTGTTCCATAATCCATCAAAAGAATTCACCCAAAACTTGAAAACTTCACCTCACAAAACTTAAAGTAGAAAACTCGTGAGCTCCGTTAGCGAAAGAAAACAAAAGACCACTTCAAGGTACTGTAATTTACTCATAATTTATTTATATTGGTGTTAAACCTACTGTATTCCAACTTCTCTATGGATTATAAACTATTTTACTAGCCATAGATTCATCAAAATAAGCAAACAACACACGAAAAACAGAATCTGTCAAAAACAGAACAGTCTGTAGTAATCTGTAGCTAGCGCAAGATCTGGAACCCCAAAAATTCTAAAATAAATTTATGGACGTGAGGAATTTATCTGTTAATTATCTTCAAAAAGAATTAACTAAATAGCACTTTCCAATTAAAAATGACATCAGTTCTCGTGAGCGCTAAAGTTTCTGTTTTTTGCAGCAAGTTCAACAAGACTTTCCCCGAGTCTTCCCAACGGTTCTACCTGGCACAAACACTAATTAAAAAAAACACAACCAAAACAGAGGCTAAATAAATTATTTATTACTAAACAAGAGCAAAAAGCAAGGATTAAAAATAAAATTGGGTTGCCTCACAACAAGCGCTATCGTTTAACGCCCCTAGCTTGGCATAAAAGCGAGGATAGATCTAGGTATTGGCATCCTTGGTAGGCAATTCTTTGATGAGGCATCTATTTCCCTTAGGAATTTATTTATTTATAGTGATTATCAAACTTTTAGGCACAAGATCGAAAAATTCATTTGTAGCAATTGGTTCCTTAATGATAGCAAAAAGATTGGGATGAACACTTATAGATTTAAGATCCGTAGTTTCCTTACTAGATGATTCACCCTTATTTTTAGGAACATGCATAAGCTTGGCAATTTTAGTAGGAGGACTTGGAGTATTCTGTATGGAAGAAAAAGCGGTTCCCAAGTTTGTAATGATACCCTCAAGCTTATCAATTCTAGTAGAATCTAAGTTTATCTTCTCATTAACTATGGGTTCCTTTTCCTTAATATTTTTCATAGTCATTCCTACCTTAGATCCATATATAGTAATTTGATTGTGGATCTTTTTATCTAGATTTTCAATTAATTCAATAGTAGCAACTTTATTTTCAATAATTTCAAGTCTTTTCATAACATGCTCCAAAGTTAACATGGTTCCATTAACCAAAAGAGGTGGTGAGCCAAATAAATCTAACATAGCATTATAAGAATCAAAAGTATGGCTACCCAAGAAGTTCCCTCCGGTAATGGTATCGAGGATATATCTATACCAAGGATTAACACCAACATAAAAATTGTGGAGAAGAACTAAGGTAGATTGCTTCCTGGTAGATCTATTTTGAGCATTGCAAATTCTATACCAAGCATCTTTTAGATTTTCTCTCTCCCTTTGTTTAAAATTTTATTCACTCTCGGGAGACAACGGAGAAGATATGAGACTAGCCATGACGACAAGCAAGCAATCTAACACACGAGCAAACAAAAAGCAAGTGGGCAAAAGAGGCAAATAGAGAGGGAGGATAGAGAGAGAGAGGGTGAATAAAATGGCAAGGGTGAAGTGGGGGAGAGGAAAACGAGAGGCAAATGGCAAATAATGTAATGCGAGAGATAGGGATTGTGATGGGTACTTGGTATGTTGAGTTTTTGCGTAGACTCCCCGGCAATGGCGCCAGAAATCCTTCTTGCTACGTCTTGAGCTTGCGTTGGTTTTCCCAGAAGAGGAAGGGATGATGCAACAGAGTAGCGTAAGTATTTCCCTCAGTTTTGAGAACCAAGGTATCAATCCAGTAGGAGGCCACGCTCAAGTCCCTCATACCTGCACAAAACGATAGCTACTCGCAACCAACGCGATTAGGGGTTGTCAATCCCTTCACGGTCACTTACGAGAGTGAGATCTGATAGATATAATATTTTTGGTATTTTTGATATAAAGATGCAAAGTAAAAAGTAAAGGCAAAGTAAAAAAGCAAAGCAAGATTAAAGTGGTGGAAATTAATATGACGAGAATAGACCTGGGGGCCATAGGTTTCACTAGTGGCTTCTCTCAAGAGCATAAGTGTTCTACGATGGGTGAACAAATTACTGTTGAGCAATTGACAGAATTGAGCATAGTTATGAGAGTATCTAGGCATGATCATGTATATAGGCATCACGTCCGTGACAAGTAGACCGAAACGATTCTGCATCTACTACTATTGCTCCACTCATCGACCGCTATCCAACATGCATCTAGAGTATTAAGTTAAAAACAGAGTAACACCTTAAGCAAGATGACATGATGTAGAGAGATAAATTCATGCAATATGAAATAAACCCCATATTGTTATCCTCGATGGCAATGATGCAATAAGTGCCTTGCTGCCCCTTCTGTCACTTGGAAAGGACACCGCAAGATCGAACCCAAAGCTAAGCACTTCTCCCATGGCAAGAACTACCAATCTAGTTGGCCAAACCAAACGGATAATTTGAAGAGACTTGCAAAGATAACCAATCATGCATAAAAGAATTCAGAGAAGATTCAAATATTATTCAAAGATAAACTTGATCATAAATCCACAATTCATCGGTCTCAACAAACACACCGCAAAAAGAAGATTACATCGGATAGATCTCCACAAGAGAGGGGGAGAACTTTGTATTGAGATTCAAAGAGAGAGAAGAAGGCATCTAGCTACTAACTATGGACCCAAAGGTCTGAGGTAAACTACTCACACTTCATTGGAGAGGCTATGATGATGTAGAAGCCCTCCGTGATGACGGCCCTCTCTGGCGGAGCTCCGGAACAGGCCCCAAGATGGGATCTCGTGGATATAGAAAGTTGCGGCGGTGGAATTAGGTTTTTGGCTCCTCTTTTGATTGTTTGGGGGTATGTATGTATATATAGGAGGAAGAAGTACGTCGGTGCAGCACCGAGGGGCCCACGAGGCAGGGGGGCGCCCTAGGGGGGCTCCCCCCATCCTCGTGACCTCCTCTTTGAATCCTTGGAGTAGGATCCAAGTCTCCTGGATCACGTTCGGTGAGAAAATCATGTTCCCGAAGCTTTTATTACGTTTGGACTTCGTTTGATATTCTGTTTCTCCGAAACACTGAAATAGGCAAAAAACAGCAATTCTGGGTTGGGCCTCTGATTAATAGGTTAGCCCCAAAAATAATATAAAAGTGGAAAATAAAGCCCAATATAGTCCAAAACAATAGATAATATAGCATGGAGCAATCAAAAATTATACATACGTTGGAGACGTATCAAGTACCCCTTGGTCTAGGACACTATCAGGAGGACCTGAAGGCCCGAGAGGCTGCTATCGCCGACCGTGACGCCGAGCTGGAGCAGGTAGCCTAGGAATAGGACACGGAGCGCGGTCGCCTGGACAAGCTGAGGGAGGAGGTAGAGGCATCCCATGCCAAGCTTGTCTCCAAGGACAAAGCTCCGCTGGAGACCTGGGAGAAGCTCCTGGCCGCTGCTGAGAAGATGACCGCCGTGGGGTGCGCCACGTTCAACTCCCTTGAGTTGAGGTCCTGCAAGGCGCTGCATGATCTCTATGGGAGTGGGTGCAAGGACCCGCTGATGACGCTGGAGCAATGCCCCGTCGAGCCGCTCCTCAAGCTCGTCACAGCGCTCGAGGGAATCATTGTCGGAGTGGGCCCCACGGTGGAGGGGGAGGCCCGCGCACGTTCCACCTCAGCCATGATGCGCGTCCTCAGCCACCTCTATCTCCGGGACACCGGCTTCGACCTTGGTGCCTTGCTCGAGCCTGTGTTAGACTGTATATATACATAGACTCTTGTATAAACCTGTATTTTGTATTGTACCCTTTGGTACTCCTATATAATGAGATAGCCACACCCTGTTTAGGGTGTCGAGAAGTTTCCCAAACTCTATGTTTTACATGGTATCAGTTTAGGGTTTCGATGTCTTCCGCTGCCCTTGCTGCCGCCGCCACCTCGGCCTCTCCCAACGCTGCCGCTTCGTCGGCCTAGGCGCTGGCCTCCGCTGTCGCCCCTTCCTCGCCCTTCATGGCGTCCCGCCTGCTGGCTACGGCCTGGTGGCAGGCCCAGCTGCCCAGCGGGACTCCTGCGAGTTCGTCAATCGGATCGAGCGGGCCGGGCGACCTGCCCCTGCCGGTCTCCTCCGGCGGATCTTCCTCGACCACTGCTTCTGTGCCACCGGCTCTTAGCGGTCCAGCACCCGCGGATGTCGCGGCTCCCCGGCCGATCTACGGCGCTCCCTGGTACGACACCCCTGCACCAACCTTCGGTGCCGTGCCACCGCCTTCGTCTCCCTGGCCGGCGCCCTACAGTGTGCCGTCGGCCTATGCTGGGCCGTCGCACCCCCAGTCCTATGTGGTGCCGCCGTCCTTGCTACCCTACGGGGCTGCACCTCCTGTGCCTCCCGGTGCCCCAACTTGTTCGGGTCATGGTTCAGCTGCCCCTAGCGCCCATCCTTCGTCACCATATGCTGGCGCGCCTCTGGTAGTTGCCCCTCACCCGGAGACGGATCCTTTGACGGGTTGCTATGCACCACCGGCACAGGCTCATGCGGATCATATGGCGGCGGCGTCACTATTTTACTTCTCGCACCTCCTTCCGGTGATGCTTACGTCGGATAATTACTTGTCATGGCAGGCTCAGATGCTACCTCTCCTTCAAAGCCGCTACCTGGAGGGATACGTTGACGGCTCCATCCTGTGTCCGCCGCCGTATCATCCGGCGTATCACGTGTGGGTGGCCCAGGATCAGGCAATCCTCTCTGCTATCCAGTCATCGCTCAGTCCGAGGTGTCGTCGCTGGTCATCGTCGCCATGGCGTCTTGGGGTGCCTGGTCGGCGCTTCACAGCAGCTTCACCTCCCAATCTATGGCGCGTGGTCATGCTATACGCACCGAGTTGGGGGAGACTAAACTCGATAGCGTCACCATCACTAAGTACTTCACCAAGATGTATGGTCTCGCTGACACCTTGGCCTTGATCAGCCAGCCGCTTGGAGATGAGGAATTCAGCACTCACGTGCGCAACGGCCTTGATGATGATTATGACAATCTCGTCGAGAATATCCATGGTTGTGAGGCGCCACTTCTGCGACGAGAGCTCTATGCGCGTCTTCTTGGTCATGAATAGCGCATCAAAGCACGTCGTGCCTCTTCGAGCATCGTCTCTGCCAATGTTGCGACCCGCGGTAAGCCACAGAAGCCATCAACTCTTGGTGGGAAGCCGGCCTCATCCCCGCAGGCTCCGCAGGGCGCCGCGCTGTCAATCACTGGTGGTGCCAGGCCGGTGGCTTGTTGTCCCTGCTGCGGTGCTCAGCAGGCATGTCAGCTGTGTGGCATGGAGCGCCACATCTCCTCCCGCTATCATCGATGCTACAAGCAAGATTTCCTTGGCCTGGGTAATAATGGCAAAGGGAATGAAAAATAGGCTGCTGCGGTGGCAAGTCATGAACATGGGTGCACTCCGTCCTACTCCATTGGTCCTACATGGTATATGGACACGGGAGCCACGAACCACCTCACCAACAAGATGGACAAGCTCTCCACTCAGGAAGCATATCGCGGTCATGATCAGGTGCACACCGCCAATGGAGCAAGTATGCACATCTCCCATGTTGGTCAGGCCTCACTTCTTGCCCACAACCTTCGAAAACTGCATCTTGCCAATGTTCTTCGAGTTACCACTACTACACATAGTTTGTTGTCTATTCCTCAACTTACCCGTGATAATAATGTCCTTGCTGAGTTTCACCCTTTTCATTTCTTTATGAAGGATCAGGACACGAGGGCCGTTCTTTTTAGTGGTCGTCTTCGCCATGGTTTATATGCACTTGACGCGCCGCCAACATCTCCTATGCAGTATTCTCCTCAGGCGTTTAGCAGTGTTCGTGTGTCACCTACACATTGGCATGCGCTCCTTGGTCACCTTGCTGCTCCTATAGTTCGTCATGTGCTACATCGTCATGAACTACCTGTTGTGTCCAATAAAACTACTAAACTATTTGTGATGCCTGTCAGTAGGGCAAGAGTCACCAACTTCCGTTTTCAGAGTCTAGTCATGTTGTGAAACATCCTCTTGAGCTTGTGTTTCCTGATGCATGGGGTCATGGCCAAACGTCTGTTAGTGGCAACAATTATTACGCCAGTTTCATTTATGCTTATAGCTGGTTTACTTGGCTTTGTCTTATTAAGCGAAAATATGATGTGTTCGATGTCTTTATTCTGTTTCAAGCACACGTTGAGCGTCTCCTTAAGCATAAAATTATTCATGTCCAATCCGACTGGGGGGTGAATATCACAACCTGAACACGTTTTTCAACAAACTTGGGATTTCACACCATGTGTCTTGTCCTCATACACGTCAGCAGAATGGAACCGCTGAACATAAGCATCGTCATCTTGTAGAAACTGGCCTTACTTTGCTAGCTCATGCCTCTGTTCCGTTTAGCTTCTCGAGTGATGCCTTCTCCACCGCCTATTTTTTGATAAACAGGCTTCCCTCGCGAATTCTGAATATGAAAACCCCACTTGAACTCTTGCTCAATGAAGTCCCCGATTACACTTTCCTCAAAGTGTTTGGGTGTGCATGTTGGCCCCATTTGCATCCGTACAACAAACGTAAGCTAGAGTTTTGGTCTAAAAAGTATGTTTTTCCTGGGTATAGTTCCCTTCACAAAGGGTACAAATGCCAACACGTTCCCACCAATCGAGTCTACATATCTCATGACGTTGTATTTGATGAGAATGTGTTCCCTTTTCATGCACTTCCGAACAACTCTGAAACTCCTATGCCACCTGTTCACTCTAGCATATCTTTGCCTGATCAATTTGTGGATGTTGCAAATGCTCCTGTGTTGCTTCCTAATCATACTGCTGGTATTGGACGTGGTGCTCATCTTGAGCTACTTGATGAACAGGCGCCGGATCATGCTCCGAATCGGGACATGGATCCTATGCATGGGACATGCATAATGAGCGGCACCCGACAGCCTATTGAGGCTGCACCCGCAAACGCCCCGCGGGCACCGCCCCCACCTGGCTTGGCGGTGGCCGCGCCTTGGGCGCCGCCCTCGCTTGGCTCGGGGCCTTCTTCGCCTGGGCCGCCTGCCACCTCGTCCGGCCCAGTGGCTGGGTGTCCTGCGTCGGCCGACCTCGCTCCAGCTCTTGGTGGGCTGGCCTCGCAAGGTTCGACGCCGCCCGCTTCCACGGCTTTGGATGGGCTGGCCGCACATGGCCCACCGCTGCCTGCCTCCCCGTTGCCAAGAGACTCTGGCGCTGGCTCGCAGGGTGCCTCGGCCTCGCCTCTGCTGACGCTGTTGACTGTGGCAAGTGCACAACCCGCTGATGTTGCTCTTTGTTCTCGAACACGCTACTGCTGCTACTCTATGTTTTACAGCCTGTGGACCCTGAGTCCTATACCGCTGCTGCCGAGGCCGTGTCGTCGAACACGCTGCTGCAGAAGTTCCTCGCCGTCGACCCCGTGTCCATGGCTGACGACAAGGACGACGGTGACGTCGTCGACGATGGGGCTCCCCAAGCGGGCAATGGCAGCATCCAAGGATGAACTAGAGGCTCGATGGTGGTGCTCCCCTTTGTTCAAGTCCTGCAACATGTGTCGTGCCTCGTCGAGGCATAAGAACCTATGCTTGGTACTTTTAAGAGACAATATGTTTTGTAATAATTTGCTAGGGTTCTGCGATTTCCTTTCCATTTCCTTTCGTGCTCTACGTCGGTTGGGCCTGACCCTGCGCATGCCTCAGCCGCCGTTGGATCATCCGGATCACGATGTCGGGACAAAGGGGTGAGGGGCTACATGACCAGTTAGGCTCCGGAGTCGCGATGATCAGGAGTCCCCCTTGACATACAAACAACCCTCGGTAAGGAGATGTGAGAGTAGGTCTTAGTGTTCTGCGTCGGCCGGAACCGTCCCCGTGCATACCTCAGCCGCCGTTGGATCGTCCGGATCACCAGGGCGGGACCAAGGGTTGAGGGGCTATGTGACTAGTTAGGCTCCTAAGTCGCGATGCTCAGGAGTCCCCCTTGATGTACGAACAAACCTCCATACCTTTCCTCACCGGGTTCTCGCTCGGGAGGGGTGTGCGAAGACCAGGTCTGAGGGACCTGGTGAGGTGGCGTACACCAGGCGTGACCTGAGCGTAGCCCCCGTGCCCAGCCCCCTCGTGCAACTCTCCCGAGGGGATATTAGCGCGGTGAGGCTGAGCACCGAGCCTGTCGGCTCGCCTAAGGTTAGTGCATCCATGAGGCCACTGTAATGCCCACGATGCGGCTATATCTCCCACATGTCCAGGTACGACTTAGAGGCATAACCGCATGGTGGTTTTCTCGCAAGAGGGGTAATCTTCACACAATCCCATGTACTGAATAAGAAAGGGATAAGGAGTTGGCTTACAGTCGCCACTTCACACAAATAACAAGTTTAAACATACATCATCCAGAATACAATCAAGGTCCGACTACGGAAGCAAAATAAAAGAAGACAACCCCAAATGCTAGATCCCTGATCGTTCCAACTGGGCTCCACTATTGATCATCTGGAAACGAAACATAGTAACCACCAAGGTCCTCGTCGAACTCCCACTTGAGTTCAGTAGCATCACCTGCACTGGTATCATCGGCACCTGCAACTGTTTGGAAGTATCCATGAGTCATCAGGACTCAGCAATCTCACACCTGCAAGATCAAGACTATTTAAGCTTATGGGTAGGATAAGGTAATGAGGTGGAGCTGCAGCAAGCGCTAAGCAAATATGGTGGCTAACATACGCAAGTAAGAGTAAGATGAGAAGCTATGCAACGGTCGTGAAGCTACAAGTGATCAAGAAGTGATCTGAAACTTCCCAAACTCCACCAAAAATAGACCATCACGGCTACACATGTGGTTAATTCATTTTAATTAAGTCAAGTGTCAAGTTTCTACAGCCGGATATTAACAGATTCCCATCTGCCACAAAACCACGGGCACGGCTCTCGAAAGTTTGTACCCTGCAGGGGTGTCCCAACTTAGCCCATCACAAGCTCTCACGATCAACGACGGATATTCCTTCTCCCAGGAAGACCCGATCAGACTAGGAATCCCGATTACAAGACATTTCGACAATGGTGAAACAAGACCAGTCAAGCCGACCGATGTGCCGACGAATCCCGATAGGAGTCGCACGTATCTCGTTCTCAGGGCATCGGATGGGACATGCTACAAGTAAAACTAGCCCTCAAGTTTCCCCGAGGTGGCCCCACAGGTTGCCCGGTTCTGACCAACACTCAGAGGAGCACTGGCCCCGGGGGGGGGGGGGTTAAAATAAAGATGACCCTTGAGCCTCCAGAACCCAAGGGAAAGGTATAGGTGGTAGGTAGGCAAATTGTAAAACCAAGTTTGGGCCTTGCTGGAGGAGTTTTATTCAAAGCGAACTGTCAAGAGGGTCCCATAACCCCAACCGCATAAGGAATGCAAAATCAAGGAACATAACACTGGTATGACGGAAATTAAGGCGACAAGAGTGGAAAAAAACACCAGGCATAAGGCCGAGCCTTCCACCCTTTACCAAGTATATAGATGCATTAATTAAATAAGAGATAATATGACATCCCAACATAAACATGTTCCAACATGGAGCAAATTTCAACTTCACCTGCAACTAACAACACTATAAGAGGGGCTGAGCAAAAGCGGTAACATAGCCAAACAACGATTTGCTAGGAATGTGGGTTAGAGGCTTGACATGGCAATATGGGAGGCATGATATAACAAGTGGTAGGTAGCACGACATAGCGATAGAGCGAAGAATTAGCAAGCAAAGATAGAAGTGATATTGAGGGTATGGTCATCTTGTCTGCAATGTTCTCAAGGTTGTCGAAAGCTTGATCCTCGATAGCAAACTCAACAGGTTCCTCGTTCATGTAACCGTCTCTGGGCTCTACCCAAAGAAAGAACACAAGCAACGGAACAACAATCAATCACGGGGCAATGCACAAGCAACATGATGCAATACATGGCATGATATGCAAGATATGACATGCAAAGCATATGCGTGCTCCGAGAGGGAAAGAATGACCAAAGCATCAACTTGTCATAACAAGTATGCCGCTGGAAAGATGAGGTGATTTGGGTCGAGAACGATATAAGGATCACCGGAAACAGGTTCATGGTTTGCAAATGACAAGAAATACAACAATGATGCAAATCTATGATTAACAACATGATAGCGCTTAGAATGCAACAAGAAACTAAGCTACTGCACTCCACCATAGCAACAAAGCATATGGAAGTGATGTACAAGAGATGCTTGACAAAACATGAACACTGAGATATGGCTAAATCACAATAGAACAGGTTCAAACAAGCATAACAAGTTTACATGGCATCAAAATAACATCAGGAAAAGGACTTAGCAAAATCCTAAGTGCCTGAAAACAACAACACCACGGAGCCTACTTTGCATGCTTGTGCTAGTCACCCCATAGATCAAAAAAATACCAGACTTGCACCTCTGTAAAGATGGCATGTTGGAGCTCATAAAACATGTAGACATCATGCTCTTAGGATGCACACACAAAATGCAACGAAAATGGGAAATTCTCAAGTTCTGTTAACAGACAGCAGTTAAGATCATATAGCACTCTTGCGACACTGATAATGGCATCAAAATGGACAGTAACATGCATGAAAATGCCACTAACATGAAGAGCATCACGAGACGAACATTTCAACATATCATATGCATGATTTGGAACACCGAGCACGGAGATATAGCATGATGAACAAGGCATGAAAATTACACAGATTCGGGAATGGGATTTTACCCCGCGAAAAGCTGGATGAGGATGTACAGGGACAGAGGGATCCGGGCACGGGAATCCGTTTGGTTGGAGGGACCGGTGGATCTAGTCCCGATTGACCAGATCCAGGCGAGGACGACGGAGGGGCGCTCCGGCGAGTGGCGTGGTGGCCGGAGCTGGCGGGGACGACGATGGAACGAGGGTGCAGCGCTCTGGTGAGCGGAGCATGGCGCAGCCGGCAGCGAGCGGCGTTGGCTGAGGCGGGCGGTATGCGGGGTCGCGGCGACGGTGCAGCGCATTGGTGGCGGAGCGCGGGAACCGGCGAGGAGGCCGGGCGACGGAGCGGCAGCAGCGCGGGGTCGCGGGCGCGTGCGTGTGGCGGCGGAGCAACGCGGGCCGGGAGGGCCGGCGATGGGCCTCACGGGCCCATGGCAGCGGGGAGGAGAGAGGAGACCATCGGCGACATGTGGCATTGTCTGGTTGGTCTGGGCGGTAGAGCGGACGCGTCCGGTGCCTCCGGACATGTCCGGTGGCGGCGGGGGAGGCTAGACTGGGGTTAGACTGCGGGAATTTCGGGGGGGGGGGCACATATATATAGGTAGGGGGAGCTAGGAGAGTCCAAATGAGGTGCGGTTTTCGCCACACGATCGTGATCTAACGGCGGAGAGCATGGAGGGGGTTTAGATGGGTGATTGGGCTATTTTGGAGGGGTGTTGGGCTGCAACCCAAAAGAGGCTTTTGCGGTTACCTGGTTAACCGTTGGGGCATCAAACGACCTCCAAATGGAACGAAATTTGATAGGTGGTCTACCGGTTGTGTACCAAGGCCACTTAACAGATCACGGCCCATTCCGTGAAAGTTTTTATGAAACTTACGAAACAAGATAAGAAGGGTGCAACGGGTGCAGGATGGAGTGTCAGATTGCGAAACGGACAACGGGGAAAATGCTCGGATGCATGAGACGAGCATGAATGCAAATGCGATGCACATGATGACATGAGATGAAATGCATGACACGAACAAAATACAAAACGAAGACAAAACCCAACCACGAAGGGAATCTAATAACACATAGCCGAAAATGGCAATAGTTGGAGTTACAATTATGGAAAGTTACATCCAGGGTGTTACAACACTACACCACTACAAGAGGATCTCGTCCCGAGATCTAGGATGGAAAGAACAAATATTCCGAACGGATGTGATCCTCAAGTTCCCAAGTGGCTTTTCGGTCGGAATGGTGTGACCACTTCACTTTCAGGAATTTGATTGACTTGTTGCGAGTCTTGCGCTCGGTTTCTTCAAGAATAGCAACGGGATGCTCATGATAAGACAGATCTTCTTGGAGATCAATCTCTTCGAAGTTGATAGGGCGCTCGGGGGTTTTGAAGCACTTGCGAAGCTGTGACACGTGAAACACATCGTGCACATTTGCGAAGTTGGAGGGAAGCTCGAGTTGATAGGTGAGGTCGTCTCTTTTGCCAATGATCTTAAAAGGACCCACGTATCTCGGGGCTAGCTTCCCTTTGATACCGAAGCGACGAGTGCCTGCGGGTGGCAGCGACGGGCGATATGGGCCAGGAGGGCTCCAGATGGGCTCTGCGGGCCGCGACGGGGTGGGGATCTGGCGGGGATGCATGGCGGCACATGGTTGGAGGAGAGCGGCGGCGGGGTGACATTGCGGGTGCGCGCGGGTGGCGGCAGAGCGATGCGGGCCAGGAGGGCCGGCGATGGGCCTCGCGGGCCCACGGTGGCGGGGAGCAGAGAGGAGACTGGCGGCGAAATGTGGCGGTCCCTGGTTGGTCCGGGCGGCAGAGCGGACGCGTCCAGCGCCTCCAGACGTGTCCGGTGGCGGCGGGGGAGGCTAGACTAGGGTTAGACTGCGGGAATTTCGGGGGGAGGCACATATATATATGTAGGGGGAGCTAGGAGAGTCCAAATGAGGTGCGGTTTTCACTCACACGACCGTGATCCAACGACAGAGAGCATGGAAGGGGTTTAGATGGGTTATTGGGTTGTTTTGGAGGGGTGTTGGGCTACAACACAAAACAGGATTTTGCGGTTACCCGGTTAACCGTTGGGGCATCAAACGACCTCCAAATGGAATGAAATTTGACAGGCAGTCTACCGGTGATGTACCAAGGACACTTGACAAATCTCGACCCATTCTGAGAACGTTTTTCTCCCGCTTATGAAACAAGATAAGAAGGGTGCAATGGGTGCATGAGGGAGTGTCAGATTGTGAAACGGACAACGGAGAAAATGCTCGGATGCATGAGACGAGCATGAATGCAAATGCGATGCACATGATGACATGAGATGAAATGCATGACATGAACAAAATACAAAACGAAGACCAAAACCAACCACGAAGGGAATCTCAGAACACATAGCCGAAAATGGCAAGAGTTGGAGTTACAATTATGGAAAGTTACATCCTGGGTGTTACAACCACCCTCAGTTGTTTATAACCAGAGTGGAGCATGGCGCTTTCGCTCTAGCACGGGAATAGCTGCTCCTCGATCGTGTGGACTGCCAGCGCGAAGCATGGTGCTTCCACTGATACATGGGTGGGAGCTCCCTCTAAGGGGAGACTCCGGTGCGTGTACAGCCCCGCCCTGACACGTGTCTTGCACGACATGGCTAGAGGAGGTGTGTATGGGCACTCGTGAGCCAGCATGGGACTCACGAGGACCTAAATCAAGGCGGGTTGCACTTGAATTTGTCTTGGAACACTTGTAATAATTCTGTGAGATGGTCAGGCAACCTGGGCCGAGTGAATCTCCTGAGGTTATCGCATGAGAAGGAAAAACACCAATGACCCCAAGAGATGACGTGAACGGGACCGGCCCGCTAGACAGAGCCCAGCCGTTGGGTTTACTGACGTTGTAGGGATGGACCCGAGCACAGACGCCGTGCCCAGTCTTCTCATGTGAAGGCCCTGAAGAAATAAAACCGGCGCGCGGCTCCGGTGGTGACGAGGCACCGGCTCGCGTGCCCTTACTCATCCGCCCGCGATTATCTTATGTGAGAACAAGGCACCAAGGACCATGGGACGTGATGTGCATGGGAGGTGGTCCGCGAGCCAGAGCTCAGCCACTTGGATTTAGCAACACTGCAGGGATGAAACCGAGCACACACGCCGTGCTAGTCCTTAATCATGAGGCGCTCATGGGTGGGCTTGCAAGGGCATACGACGTTCATGGCGACGAAGCACAGGACAGGTAGATGATAATGATAAAGCAACTCATGATCGAAGGTAAAGCCGGTTTTGATAGATGCAAGAAGGATACATGCCACAGGGACAGACCCACATGGCTTGGGGATAATGTAGCCCAAGGGGCGCCCCCAACTGGACAAACCAAAAGTTGTCACCTAGCACCGTTGTTGAACAGATGTTGGAGTAGCTGAAGACGCTTGTTGCAGAAGTCGCTCCTCATGAGCCGCCCGGGTCCTGAACCTCGGGGGGCTATGGAGGCCCGGGGGGCTCGCGAGGATCCATCGCGATCTCTGCTAGGATCGCCTGGTGCCTAGCCTCATGAGCTGCCAGGACGCCCCACATGTGGCGTTGATGCACGTCAGCCCTGTTCAACAAGCCGAAAGGCCTGCAGACATAGCTGTGTGGTGGGCCCTCGCATCGACCAACGTGGGACGGCTAGATGAGCTCCTAAGACGCGGCCCTATTGAGCCTAGGGATGTTGACGCAGGCGCGCAGCTCACTGTCCTCGCCGGGGCAGGGACCTGCGCCGGGTAGCGGGCGACGGTCGCCCCGCATAGCTCTTGCCTCCTGAAGCTCCTCGGTTGCCTTGGTCATGAACTCCTAAGCGCCTGGCACCTCGCGCCCTGTGCTTACCTCATGGAAGCGCGCGCTGAAGCACGCCTCCACATGGTGCCCGAACACCTAGCTTGTGACGCTGGTCAGATCGGAGGCTCTCCAGAGGAGAGCCCCCGAGCCCAGCCTGAGGGGGGCGCTGGGTGTGCCTTCCTATGCGAGAGGGCAAGGCGCCCTGTCAGTGGGCACAGAGCTTGAGGCAGCACCGCCGGGCGCCCCGCCCTCCTGAGGTCCTTGGCGAAGCATGTGCTTCTTATTCTTGGGGACAGCCTCAGGAGGGTAGACAGTGCCCTCGTTATCCGGGTCCTCGACCGTCGCAGCCTGGTAGGCGCATTCTAGAGAGCACACCCCATCCTTCTCCTTGTAGGCAACCAGGATGACGCCACCACTTCCTGGCATATTGAGGACATTGTAGCAATGGTGGGTCACTGCCATGAACTTGGCCAGGGCCGGATACCCGAGGATGGCATTGTATGGGCAGCGAATATGGGCGACGTCAAAATTGATGAGCTTACTGCGCTAGTTGTCGCGGGTGCCAAAGGTGATAGGGAGGCGGATCTGCCCTATCGTGGTGGTGGAGCCGTCGGTCACTCCTGAGAAAGGCTTGGTGGTCTACAGCTAGTCGTAGGGCACTTGGAGGCGGTCGAACGTCTTGACGGAAAGGACATTGAGTCATACACCACCATCAATAAGTGTCTTGGTGACGAGCACATTGCTGATGGTAGGCGAGCAAAGCATTGGAAGGGCGCTGACAGTTGCCGCACACTTGAGTTGGACGGAAGAGCTGAAGGTGGTGGTGTACTTGGACCACCTGAGTGGATATGTTGCCTCAATCTTGGGGGGGCGCATTCACCTCACGCGCGAACTGCTTGAAGATGCGATGGGAGGCTGGGGCCTGAGCGCCGCCTGGGATGCAAGCGATGGCACGAGGCTCCTGGAAGCCCCCAGCCCCCTCATCCTGGTGATGGTCGTCGTTCCTTCTTGGTGGTGGCGGCAGCGGGGGAAGGCCAGCGTTAACCTGAGGACGGTGATCGCGAGGCTAATCTCTCCAGGTACCCTCACGAGGCTAGCCCTGCTAGCGGTCCTCACGAGCCTAGTCGCGCCATTCCTGGTGGGGGTCACGACCATCCCACTGTCCTCCGCTTCGGCCTCCTCCACGGTCGTAGCCTCGATCATTGTGCTCTGGGCATCGACCAAAGCGCCCATCATGGATGGCACTGAGCTCTTGATAGTCATTGGTGTTGCGGTTGTGCACATCGTGGAAGACGCAACGGGCAGCTGCCCTTGGATGACTCTGGGTGGGCGCAGCCTCGCTTCATTTCCGGCTCGGCCGCTGCTACCTCTTTTAGCACTATGTTTGTTTTCCCCGAAGAGGAAGGGATGATGTAGCAAAGTAGCGTAAGTATTTCCCTCAGTTTTTGAAAACCAAGGTATCAATCTAGTAGGAGGCTACGCGTGAGTCCCTCGTACCTGCACAAAACAAATAAATCCTCGCAACCAACGCAGATAGGGGTTGACAATCCCTATAGGGCCACTTACGAGAGTGAGATCTGATAGATATGATAAAGATAATATTTTTGGTATTTTTATGATAAATATGCAAACTAAAATAAAGGCAAAGTAAATAGCAAAGTAAATAACTAAATAGTAGGAGATTAATATGATAAAGATAGACCCGGGGGACATAGGTTTCACTAGTAGCTTCTCTCGAGAGCATAAGTATTCTACGGTGGGTGAACAAATTACTGTTGAGCAATTGACAGAATTGAGCATAGTTATGAGAATATCTAGGTATGATCATGTATAGAGGCATCACGTCCGAGACAAGTAGACCGACTCCTGCCTGCATCTACTACTATTACTCCACTCATCGACTGCTATCCAGCATGCATCTAGAGTATTAAGTTAAAAACAGAGTAACGCCTTAAGCAAGATGACATGATGTAGAGGGATAGACTCATGCAATATGAAGAAACCCCATCTTTTTATCCTCGATGGCAACAATACAATACGTGCCTTGCTGCCCTTACTGTCACCGGGAAAGGACACCACAAGATTTAACCCAAAGCTAAGCACTCTCCCATTGCAAGAAAGATCAATCTAGTTGGCCAAACCAAACTAATAATTCGAAGAGACTTGCAAAGATAACCAATAATACATAAAAGAATTCAGAGAAGATTCAAGTATTATTCATAGATAGACTTGATCATAAACCCACAATTCATCGGTCTCAACAAACACACCGCAAAAAGAAGATTACATAGAATATATCTCCACAAGAGAGGGGGAGAACGTTGTATTGAGATCCAAAAAAGAGAGAAGAATCCATCGAGCTACTAACTATGGACCCGTAGGTCTGAAGTAAACTACTCACACTTCATTGGAGAGGCTATGGTGTTGATGTACAAGCCCTCCGTGATCGATGCCCCCTCCAGAGGAGCTCTGGAACAGGCCCCAAGATGGGATCTCGTGGATACAGAAACTTACAGCGGTGGAATTAGGTTTTTGGCTCTGTATCTGATCGTTTGGGGGTACGTGGGTATATATAGGAGGAAGAAGTACGTCGGTGGAGCAACAGGGGGCCCACGACGGTGGAGGGCGCGCCTGGGGGGGTAGGCATGCCCCCTACCACGTGGCCTCCTATTAGTTGGCTTGACGTAGGGTCCAAGTCTCCTAAGTTGTATTCGGTGAGAATATCACGTTCCCGAAGGTTTCATTCCGTTTGGACTCCGTTTGATATTCCTTTTCTTCGAAACCCTAAAACAGGCAAAAAATAGCAATTCTAGGCTGGGCCTCCGGTTAATAGGTTAGTCCCAAAATAATATAAAAGTGCATAATAAATCCCAATAATGTCCAAAACAGTAGATAATATAGCATGGAGTAATCAAAAATTATAGATATGTTGGACATATTGTAACGCCTCGAGACCGATGTGCCAGGTGTCGTCCAGTTATTCGCTGTTGTTGCGTTGTCATTTTCTTGTGTGTTGCATCTTGTCATGTCATCATGTGCATTGCATCATCATGTTTTCGAAACTTGCATTCGCCCGAGTTCTCCCAGTTCCTTCTGTTGTCCGTTCTGAGCCCAGACACACTTGCACGCGCCCGTGGCATGTCCGAAATAGTATTTTATAAGTGGCCGGAAAATGTTCTTGGAATGGGATGAAAGTTGGCATGTTGCCTTATTATAGTGTAGATAGACCGCCTGTCAAGTTTCATCACATTCGGAGTTCGTTTGACGCCCCAACAATTAACTATAGCGGTAATATAGCCGGTCTAACGTCGGACGTTTTCGGTCTCCGGAAACAGTTGCCGGGCTGCACTCCTCTCCTCTCATCTCAGCCCAACCACTTTTCACAACCCACCTATAGCCCACCTAAACCCCCCTCCATTCCGAACCGTCAGATCGCGATAGGAGGCTCTGAAACGCTCTGAAAACCCCCTAGAACCCCAACCCTAGCCATTTTTGCTATAAAAGGGAACCCCCCTTCCAAATCTGGACATTCTTCCACTCTCCTCCTCATTTTCCGCACAGCCCCAGCCTCCACCCGCCACTTGTCGACGGCAGATCTGCTCCGCCGCCGCCACTTGGCCTCCTCCAGTGCCGCCACCTCGCCGTTGCCACATGGCGCCACCCCAGTGGGCAGCGTCGCCGCCCTGCCCAACCAGATGAGGCCACGTCGCCCCTTGGTCTCCCCTCCACCGCGTGGCCCTGCAGGCCCACGGGGAGCCCATCATGGGCCGCCCCAACCCCGACCGTTGTGCCCCGTCGCCTCGCTTGAGCTGGATCGGGAGAGCTCGATCCCGAGCTCCCTGCGCCACCGCCTGACCTCTCGCCGGAGTTGAGGACCCCGAGCGCCGTGTCTCTCTCCCTCCCCTGTCCCTCCTTCTTCATCTCTCTCTCACAGATCTCTCTCTCCCCGTGTCGCGCAGATCCTCGAGTTTCGTCGCGCCGCCGCATGGAGTTCGCCGGAGCTCGTGACCCCCGCCGTTTCTTCGCCCGGATATGTGCCGCCCTCGCCGTCCTTGCCCACATCCGGTCAGATCCGGTGCCCAGGGGCCGGATCCACCCATTCCCGTCGTCAGCTGGGCCCATTCCCGCCGCCTGCCGCCGTCCCCTCGCCGGAATCCGTCGGTCGCCGCCATGTCGTTCCTCCTCTGCATGTGGCCGCAAGTCGCGTGGCCCAGTGCCTCCTCCTTGAGCTCGATCTGGGCCTGGCCCAGCTCCTACGCATGTGGATCCAGTGATTGGGCCACCTCCTCTCCAGATCTGGGCTATGGCCCATGGTGAGACCCCCATCGCCTCTGCTCCGGTTGGCCCGGCTAGATTCGGCCCGAGATGTATTTTTTTTCCGCAGAACGTTTTAGCTAATTTCCTGAGTACTACCCGTTTTGCAGACTAGTCCCTAGAATTCATGCATTTAATATCTCACAAACCGTGCATCGGATTA
Organism: Triticum aestivum; assembly: GCF_018294505.1. Classification (NCBI taxonomy): domain Eukaryota; kingdom Viridiplantae; phylum Streptophyta; class Magnoliopsida; order Poales; family Poaceae; genus Triticum; species Triticum aestivum. The sequence goes on along the minus strand of NC_057803.1, from coordinate 291,661,188 downwards.
AAATAAGTTATATATGAAACTTGCTTAGAATTCTGTGTAGATTCATAATATGCCACTTTCATCTATGTTTAAAATGTTTATAATGATGTTTGTTTAAATTTGCCCCTATGCCATGCTAAAATGATTTATTTCATAACTAAATAACCGTAACTCGGATTTTAATAAAATTTATATGTAAATGGGGTAGAATTTTGTCTAGTTTATCATGGTGACATTGTTTTGCATGCCTAACAACTCTAAAATATGGTTTAGGGCAGAACAGGACCTAACCTAATATATGCACATGAGGAGTTTCCGGATTTGTTGTTTGTTGTTCCCGGCCTCATTTAAACTTGACTAGATGGGTAGTTTTCATTTGCTTCACCCTCTTGCCATGTTTAACAACATTTAATATTGTTGGGTACATAAACAAGATCGAACTAAATAATTGATGTGGTGCTCCGTCAATATGCAACTCGTTGCATATTGAGCTAAACTTAATTTGTATGATTGTTTGTGCACTTTACCTTGCCATGCTTCATTAAATCGGACATGCATCATACTTGTTTGTGCATCGTGCCATGTTCATGTGGTGGTTGTTTACTATGTTTGTGTGCTTCTTTCTGGTGTTGCTTCTTCGGGTTGGTTCCGGTAACGTCGCATTTGTGAGGATCCGTTCGACTACGCCCGTTTGTCTCCTTCATGGACTCGTTCTTCTTCCTTGCGGGATTTCAGGCAAGATGACCATACCCTCGAAATCACTTCTATCTTTGCTTGCTTAGTTGCTCGCTCTTTTGCTATGCCTATGCTGCGATACCTACCACGTGCTTATCTTGCCTCCCATATTGTTGAACCAAGTCTCTAACCCACCTTGTCCTAGCAAACCGTTGTTTGGCTATGTTACCGCTTTGCTCAGCCCCTCTTATAGCTTTGTTAGTTGCAGGTGAAGATTGAAGTTTGTTCCTTGTTGGAACATGGAGATGTTGTTCCTTGTTGGAACATGTTTACTTGTTGGGATATCACAATATATCTTATTTAATTAATGCATCTATATACTTGGTAAAGGGTGGAAAGCTCGGCCTTATGCCTGGTGTTTTGTTCCACTCTTGCCGCCCTAGTTTCCGTCATATCGGTGTTATGTTCCCGGATTTTGTGTTCCTTACGCGGTTGGGTTATAATGGGAACCCCTTGACAGTTTGCCTTGAATAAAACTCCTCCAGCATGGCCCAATATTGGTTTTACCATTCGCCACCTAGCCTTTTCTTTCCCTTGGGTTCAGCAGACTCAAGGGTCATCTTTATTTTAAACCCCTGGGCCAGTGCTCCTTTGAGTGTTGGTCCAAACTGAGCGATGTCCGGAGCTACCAGGGGCAACTCTGGGCTGGCCCACCCGACGTCTGGCTCATCCGGTGTGCCCTGAGAACGAGATATGTGCAGCTCCTATCGGGATTTGTCGGCACATCTGGGTGGCTTTGCTGGTCTTGTTTTACCATTGTCGAAATGTCTTCTAACCGGGATTTCGAGTCTGATCGGGTCTTCTCGCTAGAAGGAATATCCTTCATTGACCGTGAGAGCTTGTGATGGGCTAAGTTGGGACACCCCTGCAGGGATTTGAACTTTCGAAAGCCGCGCCTGCGTTTATGGGTAGATGGGAATTTGTTAACATCCGGTTGTAGAAAACCTGAAGTTGACCTTAATTAAAATGCATCAACCGCGTGTGTAACCATGATGGTCTCTTCTCGGCGGAGTCCTGGAAGTGAACACGGTGTTGGAGTAATGCTTGACAGAGGTTGTTCTAGGATCACTTCTTGATCATAGTTGTTCGACCGTGCTTTTGCCTTCTCTTCTCGCTGTCATTTGCGTATGTTAGCCACCAAATATGCTAGTCGCTTGATGTAGCTCCACCACATAACTTTTACCCTTCCTATAAGCTTAAATAGTCTTGATCGCAAGGGTGTGAGATTGCTGAGTCCCCGTGGCTCACAGATACTTCCAAAACCAGTTTGCAGGTGCCGATGATACCGAGCAGGTGACGCAACCAAGCTCAAGGAGGAGCTCAATGAAGACCTTGTCCTTTGTGTTGTTTCGTTCTAGTTGATCAGTAGTGGAGCCTAGTCGGGACGATCGGGGATCTGTGTAGTATTTGGGGTAGTCTTCTTTTATTTTAGCTCTGTAGTCGGGCCTTGATTGTATTTGGATGATGTAATGCTTTATTCATGTAATTGTGTGAAGTGGCGAGTGTAAGCCAACTATGTATCTTTTCCCTTATGTATTACATGGGTTGTGTGAAGATTACCGCACTTGCGACATTGCTTTCAATGCGGTTATGCCTCTAAGTCGTGCTTCGACACGTGGGAGATATAGCCGCATCGAGGGCGTTACAAGTTGGTAATCAGAGCCTTCCCTGACCTTAGGAGCCCCATTGCTTGATCGTTATTAGCAGCCGAGTTGTGTCTAGAAAAATGTTTTGAGTCATTTAGGAATTATATATCGGAGAGTTTAGGAATTCTTTTTACTTCCCAGTCTCCTCATCGCTCTGGTAAGGTATCCTGACGTAGAGTTTTGACTCTTCTCTTCTCAAATTTCACTAAAATAATTTTAGGATCACGCGGGTATCTTGGAATCGTTCCGATGGTTTTATGACGAGAACATTGTCTTGGTGCCTCCTGTCAGGGGTTTTGTGGAAGTGTCCCGGGGAGTTGAGCTCTGAGGTGTTGTCGTCATAATTTTATCGTTGCAGTTCTGGAATACCTGAGTTTAGTTCGCCGACATCGGAAATCTCTTTTATGCAGTTCGTTGGTGAGATAACCTCGACGCCACCCAGTACTGGGGCGGGAGTTCGGGAGTATCGCCATAACTTGTATAACGTATGCTTTTCGAAGGTTGAGGTAGATGATTTCCGAAGGTTTCTTGGTTATGTGTTGAAGGATGGATACAGCTGGATGTAGGATTTGTTAGTTTTGGGTGAGATATTATGCTTCCCCTGTATCCCCAACACATGATTGCATAACCGGAAAATTTCGGGAGTTTATAAGTGGGAATTCAAGTAGCTCTTAGGATATCTTTCCGAAAGATGTATGATATGAAATTGGGGTTCGACGTCTAGTGGTCCGCCTATCCAGGGTCGGTTTTCCAGTGGTCTCGTTGTGTCTTAAAGAGTCCTTGGCTATGCCGACTCAGGGATGCTTCGTATGTCATATGCACTGCCTTGTACATGATGGTACTGTACGATCGAGCCCGTGTAGGCCCCACCACGAAAACTTCGGACAGAATCTCTATCATATGTTTGTTCCGGCTTATTCTGCAAGCCAATCCTTTGTTTTTATTTTGAGTTGTGGTATTCGAGTTGCTTCAAAGTCAAATGTTGATTCCATACCTTTTCCTAAGTGGTGTTCTCATACTCCTATGCGAATACTAATCCTCCTTGATAATCGAGATTGTTATGCCAATCTTGTTCAACCGATGTGCTTCTCTTCAAGTGGATCCGATCATTTCAACATCCGCAAGATCAATTCTCAGTTCTTCTCAACGGTGTTTGCTTCATCCGTTCCTAGTTGTCTTTGTTTTCCCACCCACCCACCCTTTTTCTTCAAGGACCCAGATTTTTTAATCACTATCCATCTTATTGATGCGAGGCCTCTTCATTCCTTTTCCATCTATGCTCTTACCCGGTGGTTTCCATGAAGATGTTCTACTAGTTCGTCATTCTCCGTTCTCTTTGTTCTCCGGTGGAACCAATTCAAGCTTTGTTGATCTCATATTCCTTTTTCCTCGTTTTCAAATGCATTCTCATACCGGTGCACCTCATAATAATTCACTTCTCGCTATTCATTTGTTCAGGAGTGCTGAAGATATCTCGGAAGGCTCGTCTTTCCATTCAAGTTCCGTTCAAACATATTTCGAGGATGTTATCTCATTCTAGCCATTTATTTCAACTGGCAAAATCTATCTTCTAAATCATTCAACGGTGTTTATTTTGAGTGGGCCCTAACCCATAGGTCATTTTCCAGGATCTTACCTGACTCTTCTTATTTTCCCGGAGTTATTCTCAAATTCTTTTCGAAGTTTGACATAAGAATGAATTTTTTTCAACAGTCAGATGTGTTTCTCCAAGATCTTTCAGTTTCTTTTCATCGTTGGCTCAACTTTTCCATTCTTCATTCCGGAGTGTCTCAATAATTCATGGTGGTGTCTCTCATCGTCTTTCATAACACTTGAAGACCGAAGAAGAATTTTTCCTCCATATCTTGCTCCATTCTCCCCAAGATTCACGGTGCTAGCTTTATGCCATTCTCTCTTAATTGTTTTCGGTTGTGAGAATTATTTTCACCCTTCCGGAGCAATTCAAGATTCTTCTCAGTTTGTTTATCCGGAGCCAATCATCTAAGATTTATTAATTCTAGATTTCAGCTCTCATTTTCAATTCTTACCGGTGCATCAATCAAATATCCTCTAATCAGTGCATGATCTCTTCGTTCTCTCATATATAAATTCTCTCAAGCATCTTCATTCATTTGCAAATTCTTCCCAGTGTTTCTTTATCTTCTCTTCGTTCATTTTCAATTCTTACGGTGGTTTGACCAAGATTCTTCTTCCTTCAATATCATATCAATTCTTTCGTTCTTTCAAACTCTAACGGTGGATCATTGAAGACCTTCTCAAGTTTATGTTATATCTCTCTTAATCTTTGCTACGAGAATAAGTACTATGTCAAGTCCGTTGATTGTCATCAATTTAATTGATGAAGGATAAGCATGATGTAATTCTTATTCTTGTTTCATCGACTAAATTCAATTCCTTATTCCGGAGGCTCATCAAATTCTTGTTTCCATTTGTTCATCTTTCTTTACCGGAGTGCCAAGTTTTCTCTTTATCTCGTTGCTAAGCTTCATCTAATCATTGCGAGGCTTCAATCTTATTCTTTTCATCATTCAATTATTTTGGATAATTCTTTTATTACCGGAGTTCTTCATGAAGGTTCTACATGATGGTTCATCGAGGATTTAATTCCTTCTCGAAGTTTTCATCGAGATTCTTTTCAGAGGAGCTCAAGCATTCTTCATATTGCATCTCAAAGTCCAATTCGCTTTATCTTATATTTTGAGGTGGTATTATGTCATTTTGACATTTTCTGTGTGTTTCATGATTCACATGTTGTCAAGAATGAGATATCTTAAATTCTTCAATCTCTTCATTGGATTTATCTTGGGTCATATTTCACCTAAAGCTTTCCCTAAGGATTGTTGCTATTTATGGTGCTATAAACGACCCTAGTTCTTCATCTATCCTCCCGGTGATATAGCTTTCTCGTCTCCTTGTTCATTCCAATCCAATTCTTCTTCCCGTGAGTGCTAGGTTGTCACCTCATAATTTTGAGATGTATTCCATAAGACCATATCAAGATTATTCCTTTCGTTGTTGGTTTGTCAACAACTCCGTTCGTCCCTTCCCCTAAGATGCTTTCAAGCTCATTCGAGAAAAAAGATATTGTTTTTCTCCTCCGTTCATTCCATTTCATTCTCTCTTTTCTTCCGGAGACATTGTATTGCTGCTCTCTTCAAACCTTCTTCTTGTCCTTGTCAAGCTTATCCTTTTAACCGGAGTGTGGTGTACTCTGCTCAAGTTCTTTTCATCCTATCAATTTCTTATTCAACTCTTGTTCTTTTCAACCGGAGTGCTGCCCGAATTTGTTCTTACTTGTTCCTCTTTCTTAACGGAGTGTTTTCAACTTCGTTCATCTTAGTTGTTTTCTTTTCTTGAAATTGTTCAACCTTGCAAGGTTCTTTGGTCTCACTCGTTTGTCAAAGAAGCAACTTAGCTTTACCTCTCCTCTTTATCTTCCGTTTTCCCTCCGGTGCCATTCTAGATCTCGGGACGAGATCCTCTCGTAGTGGTGGAGTGTTGTAACGCCTCGAGACCGATGTGCCAAGTGTCGTCCAGTTATTCGCTGTTGTTGCATTGTCATTTTCTTGTGTGTTGCATCTTGTCATGTCATCATGTGCATTGCATCATCATGTTTTCAAAACTTGCATTCGCCCGAGTTCTCCCAGTTCCTTCTGTTGTCCGTTCTGAGCCCAGACACACTTGCACGCGCCCGTGGCATGTCCGAAATAGTATTTTATAAGTGGCTGGAAAATGTTCTCGGAATGGGATGAAAGTTGGCATGTGGTCTTATTATAGTGTAGATAGACCGCCTGTCAAGTTTCATCGCATTCGGAGTTCGTTTGACGCCCCAACGATTAACTATAGCGGTAATATAGCCGGTCTAACGTCGGACGTTTTCGGTCTCCGGAAATAGTTGCCGGGCTGCACTCCTCTCCTCTCATCTCAGCCCAACCTCTTTTCACAACCCACTTGCAGCCCACCTAAACCCCCCTCCGTTCCGGACCGTCAGATCGCGATCGGAGGCTCTGAAACGCTCCGAAAACCCCCTAGAACCCCAACCCTAGCCATTTTTGCTATAAAAGGGAACCCCCCTTCCAAATCTGGACATTCTTCCACTCTCCTCCTCATTTTCCATGCAGCCCCAGCCTACACCCGCCACTTGTCGCCGTCAGATCTGCTCCGCCACTGCCACTTGGCCTCCTCCAGCGCCGCCACCTTGCCATTGCCACATGGCGCCACCCTAGTGGGCAGCGTCGCCGCCCTGCCCAACTAGACGAGGCCACGTCGCCCCTGGGTCTCCCCTCCACCGCGCGGCCCTGCAGGCCCATGGGGAGCCCATCATGGGCCGCCCCAAGCCCGACATTGTGCCCCGTCGCCTCGCTTGAGCTGGATCGGGAGAGCTCGATCCCAAGCTCCCTGCGCCACCGCCTGACCTCTCGCCAGAGTTGAGGACCCCGAGCGCCGTGTCTCCTCCCTCCCCTGCCCCTCCTTCTTCATCTCTCTCTCACAGAGCTCTCTCTATCTCCCCGTGTCGCGCAGATCCTCGAGTTTCGTCGCGCCGCCGCATGGAGTTCGCCGGAGCTCGCGACCCCCGCCGTTTCTTTGCCCGGATCTGTGCCGCCCTTGCCGTCCTTGCCCACATCCGGTCAGATCCGATGCCTAGGGGCCGGATCCACCCATTCCCGTCGTCAGCCGGGCCCATTCCCGCCGCCTGCCGCCGTCCCCTCGCCGGAATCCGTCGGTCGCCGCCGTGTCATTCCTCCTCTGCATGTGGCCGTAAGTCGCGTGGCCCAGCGCCTCCTCCTTGAGCTCGATCTGGGCCTGGCCCAGCTCCAAGGCATGTGGATCCAGCGATTGGGCCTCCTCCTCTCCAGATCTGGGCTATGGCCCATGGTGAGACCCCCATCACCTCTGCTCCGGTTGGCCCGGCTAGATTCGGCCCGAGATGTATTTTTTTTCCGCAGAACGTTTTAGCTAATTTCCTGAGTACTACCCGTTTTGCAGAATAGTCCCTAGAGTTCATGCATTTAATATCTCACAAACCGTGCATCGGATTAAAATAAGTTATATATGAAACTTGCTTGGAATTTTGTGTAGTTTCATAATATGCCACTTTCATCTATGTTTAAAATGTTTATAATGATGTTTGTTTAAATTTGCCCCTATGCCATGCTAAAATGATTTATTTCATAACTAAATAACCGTAACTCGGATTTTAATAAAATTTATATGTAAATGGGGTAGAATTTTGTCTAGTTTATCATGGTGACATTGTTTTGCATGCCTAACAACTCTAAAATATGGTTTAGGGCAGAACAGGACCTAACCTAATATATGCACATGAGGAGTTTCCGGATTTGTTGTTTGTTGTTCCCGGCCTCATTTAAACTTGACTAGATGGGTAGTTTTCATTTGCTTCACCCTCTTGCCATGTTTAACAACATTTAATATTGTTGGGTACATAAACGAGATCGAACTAAATAATTGATGTGGTGCTCCGTCAATATGCAACTCGTTGCATATTGAGCTCCACTTAATTTGTAGGATTGTTTGTGCACTTTACCTTGCCATGCTTCATTAAATCGGACATGCATCATACTTGTTTGTGCATCGTGCCATGTTCATGTGGTGGTTGTTTACTATGTTTGTGTGCTTCTTTCCGGTGTTGCTTCTTCGGGTTGGTTCCGGTAACGTCGCGTTTGTGAGGATCCGTTCGACTACGCCCGTTCGTCTCCTTCATGGACTTGTCTTCTTCCTTGCGGGATTTCAGGCAAGATGACCATACCCTCGAAATCACTTCTATCTTTGCTTGCTTAGTTGCTCGCTCTTTTGCTATGCCTATACTGTGATACCTACCACTTGCTTATCTTGCCTCCCATATTGTTGAACCAAGCCTCTAACCCACCTTGTCCTAGCAAACCGTTGTTTGGCTATGTTACCGCTTTCCTCAGCCCCTCTTATAGCGTTGTTAGTTGCAGGTGAAGATTGAAGTTTGTTCCTTATTGGAACATGGAGATGTTGTTCCTTGTTGGAACATGTTTACTTGTTGGGATATCACAATATATCTTATTTAATTAATGCATCTATATACTTGGTAACGGGTGGAAGGCTCGGCCTTATGCCTGGTGTTTTGTTCCACTCTTGCCGCCCTAGTTTTCGTCATATCGGTGTTATGTTCCCGGATTTTGTGTTCCTTACGCGGTTGGGTTATAATGGGAACCCCTTGACAGTTCGCCTTGAATAAAACTCCTCCAGCATGGCCCAACATTGGTTTTACCATTCGCCACCTAGCCTTTTCTTTCCCTTGGGTTTTACAGACTCAAGGGTCATCTTTATTTTAAACCCCCAGGCTAGTACTCCTCTGAGTGTTGGTCCAAACTGAGCGATGTCCAGAGCTACCAGGGGCAACTCTGGGCTGGCCCACCCGACGTTTGGCTCATCCGGTGTGCCCTGATAACGAGATATGTGTAGCTCCTATCGGTATTTGTTGGCACATCTGGGTGGCTTTGCTGGTCTTGTTTTACCATTGTCGAAATGTCTTGTAACCGGGATTCTGAGTCTGATCGGGTCTTCCCGCTAGAAGGAATATCCTTCGTTGACCGTGAGAGCTTGTGATGGGCTAAGTTGGGACACCCCTGCAGGGATTTGAACTTTCGAAAGCCGTGCCCGCGGTTATGGGCAGATGGGAATTTGTTAACGTCCGGTTGTAGAAAACCTGAAGTTGACCTTAATTAAAATGCATCAACCGCGTGTGTAACCGTGATGGTTTCTTTCCGGCGGAGTCCGGGAAGTGAACACGGTGTTGGAGTTATGCTTGACGTAGGTTGTTCTAGGATCACTTCTTGATCATAGATTCTCGAAACTTGCTTTGCCTTCTCTTCTCGCTCTCATTTGCGTATGTTAGCCACCATATATGCTAGTCGCTTGCTGCAGCTCCACCTCATACATTTTACCCTTCCTATAAGCTTAAATAGTCTTGATCGCGAGGGTGCGAGATTGCTGAGTCCCCGTGGCTCACAGATACTTCCAAAACCAGTTTGCAGGTGCCGATGATACCGAGCAGGTGACGCAACCAAGCTCAAGGAGGAGCTCGATGAAGACCTTGTCCTTTGTGTTGTTTAGTTCTAGTTGATCAGTAGTGGAGCCCAGTCGGGACGATCGGGGATCTGTGTAGCATTTGGGGTAGTCTTCTTTTATTTTAGCTCTGTAGTCGGGCCTTGATTGTATTTGGATGATGTAATGCTTTATTCATGTAATTGTTTGAAGTGGCGAGTGTAAGCCAACTATGTATCTTTTCCCTTATGTATTACATGGGTTGTGTGAAGATTACCTCACTTGCGACATTGCTTTCAATGCGGTTATGCCTCTAAGTCATGCTTCGACACGTGGGAGATATAGCCGCATTGAGGGCGTTACACGTATCAAGCATCCCCAAGCTTAATTCCTGCTTGTCCTCGAGTAGGTATATGATAAAACAGTATTTTTGATGTGAAGTGCTACTTGGCATAATTTTAATGTAATTATTCTTAATTGTGATATGAATATTCAGATCTGAAAGATTTAAGACAAAAGTTTATATTGACATAGAAAATAATAATACTTCAAGCATACTAACAAAGCAATTATGTCTTCTTAAAATAACATGGCTAAAGAAAGTTATCCCTACAAAACCATATAGTCTCGCTATGCTCTATATTCACCACACAAAATATTTAAATCATGCACAACCCCGATGACAAGCCAAGCAATTGTTTCATACTTTTGACATTCTCAAAAAATAATCAATCTTCACACAATACATGAGCGTGAGCCATGGATATAGCACTATAGGTGGAATAGAGTGGTGGTTGTGGAGAAGACAAAAACGGGAAGATAGTCTCACCTCAACTAGGCATATCAACGGGCTATGGAGATGCCCATCAATAGATATCAATGTGAGTGAGTAGGGATTGCCATGCAACGGATGCACTAGAGCTAAAAGTATATGAAAGCTCAAAAAGAAGCTAAGTGGGTGTGCATCCAACTTGCTTGCTCATGAAGACCTAGGGCAATTTTGAGGAAGCCCATCATTGGAATATACAAGCCAAGTTCTATAATGAAAAATTCCCACTAGTATATGAATGTGATAACATGAGAGACTCTCTACTATGAAGATCATGGTGCTACTTTGAAGCACAAGTGTGGTAAAAGGATAGTAACATTGTCCCTTCTCTATTTTTCTCTCATTTTTTTTCTTTGGGCCTTTTCTCTTTTTTATGGCCTCTTTTCTCTCTCTTTTTTTATTTTTCGTCCGGAGTCTCATCCCGACTTGTGGGGGAGTCATAGTCTCCATCATCCTTTTCCTCACTGGGACAATGCTCTAATAATGATGATCATCACACTTTTATTTTTCTTAGAAAACTCAACAATTACAACTCGATACTTATTACAAAATATGACTCTATATGAATGCCTCCGGCGGTGTACCGGGATATGCAATGATTCATGAGTGATAAGTATGAAAGAATTATGAACGGTGGCTTTGCCACAAATACTATGTCAACTACATGATCATGCTAAGCAATATGACAATGATGGAGTGTGTCATGAACGGAACGGTGGAAAGTTACATGGCAATATATCTCGGAATGGCTATGTAAATGCCATAATAGGTAGGTATGGTGGCTGTTTTTAGGAAGGTATACGGTGGGTGTATGATACCGGCGAAAGGTGCGCGATATTAGAGAGGCTAGCAAAGGTGGAAGGGTGAGAGTGCGTATAATCCATGGACTCAACATTAGTCATAAGGAACTCATATACTTATTGCAAAAATCTACAAGTTATCAAAGCAAAGTATTACGCGCATGCTCCTAGGGGGATAGATTGGTAGGAAAAGACCATCGCTCGTCCCCGACCACCACTCATAAGGAAGACAATCAATAAATAAATCATGCTCCGACTTCATCACATAACGGTTCACCATACGTGCATGCTACAGGAATCACAAACTTCAACACATGTATTTCTCAAATTCACAACTACTCAACTAGCATGACTCTAATATCACCCTCTACATATCTCAAAACAATTATCAAGTATCAAACTTATCATAGTATTCAACACACTCATAAGAAAGTTTTATTATTAATCTTGCATACCAAGCATATTAGGATTTTAAGCAAATTACCATGTTATTAAGACTCTCAAAATAATCTAAGTGAAGCATGAGAGATCAATAGTTTCTATAAAACAAATCCACCACCGTGCTCTAAAAGATATAAGTGAAGCACTAGAGCAAAATTATATAACTCAAAAGATATAAGCGAAGCACATAGAGTATTCTAACAAATTCCAAATCATGTATGGCTCTCTCAAAAGATGTGTATAGCAACGATGATTGTGGTAAACTAATAATCAAAGACTCAAATCATACAAGACGCTCCAAGCAAAACACATATCAAGTGGTAAATAAAAATATAGCTCCAAGTAAAGTTACCGATAGAAGTAGACGAAAGAGGGGATGCCTTCCGGGGCATCCCCAAGCTTTGGCTTTAAGGTGTCCTTAGATTATCTTGGGGGTGCCATGTGCATCCCCAATCTAAGGCTCTTTCCACTCCTTGTTTCATAATCCATCAAATCTTTACCCGAAACTTGAAAACTTCACAACACAAAACTTAATGTAGAAAATCTGGTGAGCTCCGTTAGCGAAGGAAAAAAAAGACCACTTCAAGGTACTGTAATGAACTCATTCTTTATTTATATGGGTGTTATACCTAATGTATTCCAACTTCTCTATGGTTCATAAACTATTTTACTAGCCATAGATTCATCAAAATAAGCAAACAACACACGCAAAACAGAATCTGTCAAAAACAGAACAGTCTGTATTAATCTGTAGCTAGCGCAAGATCTGGAACCCCAAAAATTATAAAATAAATTTCTGGACGTGAGTAATTTCTCGATTAATCATATGCAAAAAGAATTAACTAAATAGAACTTTCCAAATAAAAATGACAGCAGTTCTCGTGAGCGCTAAAGATACTGTTTTTTACAGCAAGTTCAACAAGACTTTCCCCAAGTCTTCCCAACGGTTCTACTTGGCACAAACACTAATTAAACACAAAAAACACAACCAAAACAGAGGCTAAATAATTTATTTATTACTAAGCAGGAGCAAAAGCCAAGTAATAAAAATAAAATTGGGTTGCCTGCCAACAAGCGCTATCGTTTAACGCTCCTAGCTAGGCATAACAAGCAAGAATAGATCTAGGTATTGCCATCTTTGGTATTAGGAAAGAAAAGAGCAAACTTGCTATCCATAGAATTAATCCTTCTATTTTGATAAAGCACATGGATATTAATGGTAGAAGAAAGATTAAGTATGTTACGGAAGTTTGTATCTAGGCTAGCCTTTATCTCTTTAATAGATTCATTTTGGTAAGAGAGCAAAAGAGATGTAGATTCAACTTTCTCATTCATGGGGAGCCCAAATATAGTTTTCATTTTTTTCATAAGTGTCTACGACATCCCCTTCAAGGAAACCTTCTTCAAATATAGAATCAAGACATGCTTAAAATAAGAAGGAAGGGCAATATAAAAGCTTTTTAGGTAAACTTCAATTTGATATTGAGGAACATAGCTAGCCCTGGTCCTTAATAGTCTATACCAAGCATCTTTCAAAGATTCATCAAGTAAATAAAGAAAAATTCCAGAATCATCTTCATCAAAATTATTAAGACTCTCATTGATAACTCCGGTAGGTTTTTCCATAGTATCCTTATTTATAAGTTTAGCGAGGATAGAGGGGTTGTCCAAAGTACTAAAACTCTGGAGAGGACCCCCAACCCTTTTTGATTCATACATAGCGGAAGAAAGGCAAGAGGAAAGAGAGGGAGGATAGAGAGAGAGAGGGCGAATAAAACGGCAAGGGTGAATTGGGGGGAGAGGAAAACAAGAGGCAAATGGCAAATAATGTAATGCGGGAGATATGGGTATGTGATGGGTACTTGGTATGTTGACTTTTGCGTAGACTTCCCCGGCAACGGCGCCAGAAATCCTTCTTGCTACCTCTTTTAGCACTGCGTTGGTTTTCCCCGAAGAGGAAGGAATGATGCAGCAAAGTAGCGTAAGTATTTCCCTCAGTTTTTGAGAACCAAGGTATCAATCCAGTAGGAGGCTACGCGCGAGTCCCTCGTACCTGCACAAAACAAAAAAAATCCTCACAACCAACGCAAATAGGGGTTGTCAATCCCTATAAGGCCACTTACGAGAGTGAGATCTAATAGATATGATAAAGATAATATTTTTGTTATTTTTATGATAAAGATGCAAAGTAAAATAAAGGCAAAGTAAATAGCAAAGTAAATAACTAAATAGTAGGAGATTAATATGATAAAGATAGACCCGGGGGCCATAGGTTTCACTAGTGGCTTCTCTCGAGAGCATAAGTATTCTATGGTGGGTGAACAAATTACTGTTGAGCAATTGATAGAAGTGAGCATAGTTATGAGAATATCTAGGTATGATCATGTATATAGGCATCACGTCCGAGACAAGTAGACCGACTCCTGCCTGCATCTACTACTATTACTCCACTCATTGACCGCTATCCATCATGCATCTAGAGTAGTAAGTTAAAAACAGAGTAACGCCTTAAGCAAGATGACATGATGTAGAGGGATAGACTCATGCAATATGAAGAAAACCCCATCTTGTTATCCTCAATGGCAACACTACAATGCGTGCCTTGCTGCCCTTACTGTCACCGGGAAAGGACACCGCAAGATTTAACCCAAAGCTAAGCACTTCTCCCATTGCAAGAAAGATCAATCTAGTAGGCCAAACCAAACTGATAATTCGAAGAGACTTGCAAAGATAACCAATCATACATAAAAGAATTCAGAGAAGATTCAAATATTATTCATAGATAGACTTGATCATAAACCCACAATTCATCGGTCTCAACAAACACACCGCAAAAAGAAGATTTCATTGAATAGATCTCCACAAGAGGGGGGGAGAACATTGTATTGAGATCCAAAAAAGAGAGAAGAAGCCATCTAGCTAGTAACTATGGACCCGTAGGTCTGAAGTAAACTACTCACACTTCATCGGAGAGGCTATGGTGTTGATGTAGAAGCCCTCCGTGATCGATGCCCCCTCCGACGGAGCTCCGGAACAGGCCCCAAGATGGGATCTTGTGGATACAGAAAGTTACGGCGGTGGAATTAGGTTTTTGGCTCCGTATCTGATTGTTTGGGGGTACGTGGGTATATATAGGAGGAAGAAGTACGTCGGTGGAGCAACAGGGGGCCCACGAGGATGGAGGGCGCGCTTGGGGGGGTCAGGCACGCCCCCCTACCTCGTGGCTCCTCTTAGTTGGCTTGACATACGGTCCAAGTCTCTTGAGTTGTATTCGGTGAGAAAATCACGTTCTCGAAGGTTTCATTCCGTTTGGACTCCGTTTGATATCCCTTTTCTTTGAAACCCTAAAACAGGCAAAAAACAGCAATTCTGGGCTGAGCCTCCTGTTAATAGGTTAGTCCCAAAAATAATATAAAAGTGGGTAATAAAGCCCAATAATGTCAAAAACAGTAGATAATATAGCATGGAGCAATCAAAAATTATAGATACGTTGGAGACGTATCAGCCGCGAGTATGACTGGCCCATTGTGCTTCACGTCCTTGGCCTTGGTCTTCTTGTCTTCTGGGTCAGTGTAACACCCCAGATGTAACTTTCCCAATTTGTATTCCAACTCTTGCCGTTTCTGGTGTTAAGTTATATTTATTTCCTCGGGTTCGGGATTTGTCTCCGTGTGTTGTTGTCGTTGTCATGCATCTCATATCATGTCATCATGTGCATTGCATTTGCATACGTGTTTGTCTCATGCATTCGAGCATTTTCCCCGTTGTCCGTTTTGCATTCCGGCGCTTCGTTCTCCTCCGGTGGTCGTTTCTAGCTTTCTTTCGTGTGTGGGGATTAAACATTTCCGGATTGGACCGAGACTTGCCAAGCGGCCTTGGTTTACTACCGGTAGACCGCCTGTCAAGTTTCGTATCATTTGGACTTTGCTTGATACTCCAACGGTTAACCGAGGGACCGAAAAGGCCTCGTGTGTGTTGCAGCCCAACACCCCTCCAATTTGGCCCAAAACCCACCAAACTCTGCTCCATCATCTAGATCGTTCGATCACGATCGCGTGGCCGAAAACCGCACCTCATTTGGACTCTCCTAGCTCCCTCTATGCCTATTTAAACACCCCCCGATTTTCGGATCTCCTCCTACCTCCGAAACCCTAAAAATCCCCTCGCGCGCCGCCGGACAAGATCTGCACTGACGGACACGTCCGAATTCAGCTCCGCCGCCACGTGTCGCCTCGTCATTGGTCGGTCCCCGCGCCCACATCGCCTCAGCCACCGCGGCCCGGGCAAGCTCGAACCGGGCCAACGCGCGGCCCATTGCCCGTGCCGCCCGACCGCCTCGCTGCGCCGCCCGCCTCCTCTCTCCGCGGCCGAGCCGCCGCCGCCTCTCCACGCCGGCGCCGCGCGCCGCAGCTCCTCCGACCGCCGCCACCATCGCCACGCCCTCCGCCGCCGCCAGCCCACGGGTGCCGCCCCGCGCCGCGGCTGCCGTCTCGCCGACGCCCCGGCCAACGGCGCCCCGCGCCGTGGAGGCCGCCCCGGCCATCTCCCCCTCCAGCCGCCGCCCTGCCCGTCGCCGGCGAACCTCGGTTCGTGTGCCCGCCGAAACCCTAGATCTGGAGGGTAAAATTTCGTCTAAGTCCCTGATAATTTTAGTTCAAGTGCTCATGTTCACGGCTCCGTAACTTCGCATCTGTAGCTCCGATTCATGCATATAGCATATCAAAATGTTCATCTCAGAGAGTACATCATTTCATTCCATTGCATCATTTTCATTTGAGCTCATCTTGATGCCCGAAATGCTGCTAGAAGAGGGCTACTTGAGATAATTGTCAGATCTGCTACTCCGTTTAGCACTTTTGTCATTTTTGCCATGATTAATGTGTGTATGCTATACCCTGATGCTCTACTTTTGTTTTGTTAAGGGTTTTGTCATCTTTACAGAGGTGCAACCCATGTATTTTTAGGATGTGTGTGGTGTCTAGTGCAAGCTTGCAAAGTGGTGCACTTAGTAACTCTGTTTTCAGGGACTTAGTGATTTCGCTAAGTTCTGGAGCTGTTTATCTCATGATGCCATATGTTCATGTTGTTTCCTAGTGATCCGTGCCTCTTTTGAGGATGATCAGTAAGGATGTTTTGTTAATCTTGTAGTGCTCTATCCATTCATGTCTTTGTTTGCAATTATGGAGCACCCTAGCTTGAGTCAATCGAGCTCTACTTTTGCTACTTTGTGAATCTGGGCAGATTGTCAACTTGTTTGCAATTTTGCCGGTGATGTTGTATTTGATCCGTGCATGCTATGCTATTGTTCTTGCCATTTCTAGCTTGAATTTTGTGCCTTCTTGTTAGTTGTATGCTTTTCTTGCCCTGACTTGCACCATAGTGAGTGCATCGAGCTCGTAAACATGCCTACTTGAGTTATATTTCAGCATGTGCCAGTTTTCACCAAGTCTGGAAACTGATTATGTTTTTGCTATATTCACATGCTTGCAATTGTATTTTCTGGTCCTTTTTGGCTCAAGGTCACTAAGGGACTTTTGTTAAGCTCTTTGAGTAGCTCCATGCCATGCTTTAATTTGCCATGTTCAGATCCTGTAGCATGTAGTTTTGTTGCTCCGAAGAGGGCTACCTGATCTGAAATTCCAGACAAGTGTTAATTTCACCAAGTCTGAGATCTGTTTGTCATTTGCATTTTTGCCATGCTTGTTTGAACCTGTTAATGGATGAATTGGCCGTAGCTCAGTGCTAGACTTTTGTTAAGCATCTTGTAAGCATCCCTGCCATGTATTTTGTTGTCATGTTTGGGTGCTGTAGCATGTTCATCTCATTGCATTAAGATGCCTACTTGCTGAAAATCGCAGACCGGTGTCATTTTTGAATCGCTTGCCATTTCCAAACCGTAACTCCGATTCCGGTGTTCTTTATATCGTTTTCAAGTGATTTCATCTCATCTTTCCATTGGCGCACTTGTAGTTCCAAGTTGAGGCCAGGTTCATGCATTTTCTATCATATCTTGCATTTTGCATCCCGCATCGCATCCCGCATAGCATACCATCTTTGCGTTGTGTTGTTTGAGTTTGCACGTGGTTGATTGTGTCCTTGTTGCTTGTTTGTCTTGTTTGGGTAGAGCCGGGAGACGAGTTTGCTAACGAGGAGCCCATTGAGCTTGCTTTCGAGGATCCAGTCAACTCTGACAACTGTGCAGGCACGATGATCATACCCTCGAAATCACTACTATCTTTGCTATGCTAGTTTGCTCGCTCTTTTGCTATGCCATTGATACGATGCCTACCATTTGCTTGCAAGCCTCCCAAATTGCCATGTCAAACCTCTAACCCACCATTGTCCTAGCAAACCGTTGATTGGCTATGTTACCGCTTTGCTCAGCCCCTCTTATAGCGTTGCTAGTTGCAGGTGAAGATTGGAGGCCGTTCCTCGTTGGAACATTTATTTACTTGTAGGGATATCATTATATTATGTTGTTATCTCAATGCATCTATATACTTGGTAAAGGGTGGAAGGCTCGGCCTCTCGCCTAGTGTTTTATTCCACTCTTGCCGCCCTAGTTTCCGTCATATCGGTGTTATGTTCCCGGATTTTGCGTTCCTTACGCGGTTGGGTTATAATGGGAACCCCTTGACAGTCCGCCTTGAATAAAACTCCTCCAGCAATGCCCAACCTTGGTTTTACCATTTTCCACGTAGCCTTTTCCCTTGGGTTTCGCGGACTCAAGGGTCATCATTATTTTAACCCCCCCCCCCCCGGGCTAGTGCTCCTCTGAGTGTTGGTCCAACCTAGAGCACCGTGCGGGGCCGTCCCTTGGCAACTTGGGTTACGTTGGCTCCCGTACGCTCAGCTTATCCGGTGTGCCCTGAGAAAGAGATATGTGCAGCTCCTATCGGGATTTGTCGGCACAGCGGGCGGTGTTGCTGGACTTGTTTTACCATTGTCGGAGTTGTCTTGAATTACCAAGATACCAAGTCTGATCGAAACGTCTTGGGAGGAGGTCTATTCCTTCGTTGACTGTGAGAGCTTGTCATGGGCTAAGTTGGGACTCCCCTGCAGGGATTGAACTTTCAAAAGCCGTGCCTGCGGTTATGGGCAGATGGGAATTTGTTAATGTCCGGTTGTAGATAACTTGAACCTTAATTAATTAAAATGAATCAACTGAGTGTGTTACCGTGATGGCCTCTTCTCGGCGGAGTCCGGGAAGTGGACACGGTGTCGGAGTAATGTTTGCGCAGGTTGCTCTCTAGTTTCACGCTCGCGCTTTGCCTCCTCTTCTCGCTCTCTTTTGCTAATAAGTTAGCCACCATACTTGCTAGTCGCTTGCTGCAGTTCCACTTATTTTTACCTTGCCATACCTATAAGCTTAAATAGTCTTGATCGCGAGGGTGCGAGATTGCTGAGTCCCTGTGGCTCACAGATTACTATTACACCAGATGCAGGGCCTGATGATTCCGCTCCAGGAGAAGCGTATGAGCTCAAGTGGGAGTTCGACGAAGACTCTCAACGTTACTATGTTTCCTTTCCCGATGATCAGTAGTGGTGCCCAGTTGGGGGTGATTGGGACCGTGTCGCATGTTGGGTTCTCTTTTATTTTGGCGCCGTAGTCGGGCCATGAGTGTTTGGATGATGTAATGTTATTTATGTACTTGATTGACGTGGCGAGTGTAAGCCAACTATGTTATCTCCCCTTTATTATTATCATGGGATGTTGTGAAGATTGCCTAACTTGCGACATATGCCTTCAATGCGATTATGCCTCTAAGTCGTGCCTCGACACGTGGGAGCTATAGTCGCATCGAGGGTGTGACAGTCAGCCTCAGGAAGCTCGAGGAGGGAGAGGTGTCCCTCCTTATCTCTCACACACTTGGTTGCCATGTTGAACATCTCTAGGGCCGTGCATAGGTCCTCGTGTATGGCGAGATCCTCCTTCATCTTGACGTCGCGGACACCATCAGTGAATGCCGAGATGATGGCCTCATCCGACACCTTGGGGATCTTGAGGAAATAACTGTTGAAGCATTGGATGTACTTCTGCAAGGTTTCTCCTGGCTGCTGCTTGATGCGTCGAAGGTCACCCGCAGCCGGCGGGCGGTCGCGAGTGCCCTGGAAGTTGGCGATGAAATGCTCTCGCGTCTTGTCCCAGGAAGCGATCGATCCCGCGGGGAGGTTCAGGAGCCACGAGCGTGCCATATTTGAGGGCTATGGGAAACCATTTCTCCATAACCTTGTCATCGTTGTTGGCCGCCTCGATGCTCAGCTCATAGAACTGTAGGAACTCAGTAGGGTCGGGGGTGCCGTCGTAGCGTCGAGGTAGGTCAGGATTGAACTTCCCTGGCCAAATGACGTTGCACAGCTCCATGGTGAACGTGCGGCATCCAGGCGTGGTCACAGGAGCCTGTCGTGGAGGTGGAGCCCGATCATGGCGCTCGCGCGCCTTCACCGCAGGTGGCGCACAGTCTTGACGTGGCGGTGCTGGGAGCGCACGCGCCTCTCCTTGCAGCCACTGCACCACCTAGCAGCTTTCCTTGTCGTGTGCCGGCACCTTGCGCGGTGCGTCGCGTCATGGAGCCTCGCACCTTGGCTAGATGATGGTGTCCTGCCTGTGAGGTGGAGGAGGTGCTTCATGATCCATGTCACCCGCGGCAGGCAGCGGGTGAGGCA